>NW_011492975.1:6454-6949 GCF_000754665.1 Bison bison bison | reverse complement strand
AAAAAAAAAAATTAACCAAATGAAAATACAACCTATCCAAGTTTTGGGTTACCAACAAAGCAGTACCCAGAGAGAAATTTATAGCATTAAAGTCCCTAAGTTAGAAAAGAAATTTCTCAAATCAATGTCCTCAGCTTCTACCTTAAAAATCTAGGGAATTCCCTGGTGGTCCAGTGGTTAGGACTTGGTGCTTTCACTGCCGGGACCACAGTTCTATCCTTGGTTTGGGAACTAAGGTCCCACAATCTGTGCAGTGCAGCCAAAAGAAAAAAAATCAGGGGAAGGAAAGTACGGATTAATTACAAAGGGGCAAGAGGAAACTTTTGAAAATATTAGATATACTCATCATCTTGATTGTGGTGACAGTTTCAAAGATATATCCATATTTTAAAACTTGAATAGTATGCTTTAAATGTGCAATGATATTGTTTATGTCAAATTATACTTCAACAGATCTGTTGTTAAAATGCATTCCAGGGCCAAGATGGTGGAGAA
>NW_011492975.1:4989-6354 GCF_000754665.1 Bison bison bison | reverse complement strand
GGAGAAGGAAGATCTGAATGTATCGCCTCCCACAAGCACACCAAGATTACAATTATTTACAGAGCAACTATCAATGAGAAAGCTCTGAATACTAAAAGAAGACTTTGCACAACTGAAGATATAAAGAAACCACAACAAGGCAGGTAGGAGGGGTAGAAACGTGGTATCATCAAGACCCAACAACCAGGGAGGTGACCCACAAATGGGAGCACAGTCACAATTACAGAGTTTCTCCCCAAGAGTGAGGGGTCTGAGTCCCATATCAGGCTCTCCAACACAAGGGGGTCTAGCAATGGCAAGAGAAGCCCCCAGGAACATCTGACTTTGAAGATCAGTGGTGATTGTACACGGAAGAGTCAGGAGGCTTTAGGAAATAGAGATTCTGCTCCAAATGCAATATACAAAATCTCACATTCTCTGAGACCTAGGATAGAAATATTAATTCAAAAGGAGCCTGGGCCAGACGTACCTGCTGATCTTAGAGAGCCTCCTGGAGAGGCAGAAGACAATTGAGACATGTCCCTGGCAGCAGCTGGTACCAGCAGCATGCTGGTAGCAGCCATTTGGGGGAGCTACACTACCACAAGGATACTGATCCTAGTAAGCACCAATTCAGAGACCCCCTCTCTAACATACGAGCACTGGAAGATTACCCACCCACAAGCCAGGTGGAGGCAGTTCAGGGACAACCCAGGCAAAGCAGCAAGCATTCCATGACCCATCTCCATTCACCAGTGAGGCAACGTTCTGCACACGAGGCAGGGCCTGGAAGCCAACTGGTCCAGGGTACAGCCCCATCTACCAATGCACCCAGAGTAGTAGACCTATTCACAACAGAGAGTCCCATGAAGCCAACATAGGCTGCATCCCTAGAGCATATATCTCTGGTGACCAGAAGCTGTACCTCACAGAAGGTCTTCTATAGAAGGCCACTTCTCCAAGATCATGAAACATAATATGTAAGAATATATTCTCACACAGAGAATTAGACAAAATTAGGAAACAGACGAATATGCTCCAAATGAAGGAAAAAGATAAAACCACAGAAGAACTAAGCAAAGGGAAGACAAGTGATGTAACCAAAAAAGAGTTCAAGGTTATGATAATAAAGTTGCTCAGTGAACTTAGGAGAAGAACAAACACAGTAAGAAGTTTAAGAAAGAGTTAGAAAATATAATGCAAAAGTAGGAAGTCAAGAAACACCTGGAGTAACAAGAAAATTTGGCCTTGGAATACAGAATGAAGCAGGGCAAAGGTTCATAGAGTTTTGCCAAAAGAACACATTGATCATAGCAAACACCCTCTTCCAACAACACAAGAGAAGACTCTACACATGGACATCACCAGATGGTCAACACCGAAATC
>NW_011492975.1:1429-1815 GCF_000754665.1 Bison bison bison | reverse complement strand
AAAAGCTGAAAATTTAGCATCACAAAATCAGCTTTACTAGAAATGTTAGAGAGACTTTTCTAAGCAGAAAAGGCCACAATTAGAAACACAAAAATTATGAAAGGAAAAAAAAGTCTCATTGGTAGAAACAAATACACAGTAAAGTAGGAGATCAAATAATAAAACTAGTAGGAAGTTTAAAAGACAAAACTATTGACATCATTTATATCCATAATAAGTAGTTAAGGAATACACAGAAAAATGTAATATGATGTTAAAAGCATTAAATGTGTAGCAAGGGGACTAAAAATACAAGGCTGTCAAAATGAGTTCAACCAAAGAGATCAACAAATTACATATACATATATATACATATATATATATTTATATATAACGAAAGTGTTAGT
>NW_011492975.1:0-1040 GCF_000754665.1 Bison bison bison | reverse complement strand
TTATTCCATGCAAATGAAACAAAAAGACATCTGAGGTAACAATACCTATAAAACAAAGACTGTAAGAAGAGATAAAGACATTATATAATGAATCAAGGATCAATCCAACAAGAAGATATAACCATTGTAAATATATACGGATTCATTATAAGCAGCTAAATATATAAAGTACACATTAACAAATGAAAAGGGAGAAATTGATAGTAATAGCAAGGAACTTTAGCATCCAATTACATCAACAGACAGATCATCCAGACAGAAAATCTACGGGGAAACACTGGCCTTAAATGGTACTTTGGATCAGATTGATACTTATGTGTATTTTTATAGATGCCAATCTGATCTAATGTGTCATACACACACACACAAACACACACATATATATTCCAACCCAAAAAACAAAATACACATTCTTTTCAAGTGCACATGGAACATTCTCCAGACTAGATCACACTCTAGGTGACAAAACAATCTTAGTGAATTTAATAAGACTAAAATTGTATTAAGCATGTCTTCTGACAATACTATGAGACTAGAAATCAACTATAAGGGACAAAACTGTAAAAACACAAATATGTGGAGACTAAACAATATGCTACTAAACAACCAATAGGTCACTGAAGAAAGCAAAGAGGATATTTAAAGATATCTGGAGAGAAATGAAAACAAAAACATGATCCAAAAATCTATGAGATGCAACAAAAGCAGTTCTAATGAAGTTTATAGCAATACAAGCCTACCCAGGGAAACAAAAATCTCAAATAAACAACCTAATCTTACCCTGAAAAGAATTAGAAAAAGAATAAAGTCCAAATTTAGTACAAGGAAAGAATAAAGATCAGAGCAGAAATAAATAGAGTCCAAAACAAGTATGAAAGGAATAGCTGGTTCTTTAAAAAGATGAAATCAATAAATGTTTAGGGAGACACACAGCAGCAGGACACAAAATTGATATACAGAAATCTGCTGCATTTCTGTATAATAATATACCGGAAAGAGAAATTAAGAAAATCTCATAACTGCATCAAAAGGTTAAAATA
>NW_011492974.1:9661-11189 GCF_000754665.1 Bison bison bison | reverse complement strand
GGCATTCAGAAGTTGTTTTGTGGAATTTACTCGACGTTTAAATGCTCTTTTGATGAATTTGTGGAGGAGAAAGTGTTCTCCCCGTCCTACTCCTCCACCATCTTGGCTCCTCCCCACCCCCCCCGCCAGTTTTGTAAAATTACATCAGTGGTGATAAAGGGGTAGGGACAGTAGTGATTGGTAATGCTGAGTTACAATTAGTCTCCGGTGGTTCAGCCTATAGGCACTACACCATACATCAGTTCTTTAAAATGTGCATGAAAGTCAGCTGCAGTCTTGTGACATGCGGATTGTAACTCAGTCCATCTGAGGTGGGGCTGAGGCTCTGCATTTCCAACAAGCTCCCCTAACACACTGAAAGCCAGTGGTCTTCAGGCTACACTTGACATAACAAGCTCATAGACCTCATCAACACAGGTTTAAACAGGAAAAAAATATAGCTGACTTACCTGGATCCAAGTCATACATGTAGGTGGTGTTAGAAACTTCCATCTGAGATGCATGATCTTACCAGAAAAGTAATCATTCAGAGAGGAAAAACACCAAGGCAGCAATGAGTCTCAGAGCATGAGGGAGATAGAGCTGGGGTTGAGGGGTCTGGAAACTTGTATAGTAAACAAGAGAGGGGAAGAGTGGGTAGCAGTCATAGCAACAACATTGTTTGACTGAATAAATAATCCATGTTTGAAAAGCAGAGAAGGTAGCCTGGTGGACTTCAAGTCTGGCCCTGGAATGTCTGACCAAGGACGCTAGACTCACTGGCACAGAAAAGGCAAACTGCAAAGTCTTAACAATAAGCTATGGAATGAAATGAGCACAGGCAAACAAAAATGCCAGAGTGAGCACAGGGTCACGCATGTCCAGAAGACAACCAGATGGATTCCCAGACGTGTTCATCTTTAGCTTCCAGAAGGATCCAAGCAGGGAAAATCCAAGTGTCCTAGTCCCAGAGGAAACAGTGTGTCCAGCAAGGAATCCAGGAAGGGATGAGGAATCTATGGGAGCTGGAAAACTCATCAAGGCCTCAGCTCTGCTACCCACATCAAATTTGTTGTAAAGTTACACTGCCCTACTGAACCAATGAAAGGCCTGCATTCCTCCCTATGTGTGTGGTGCAGAATAAATAGGCATGAATTAAGTTTCTCTAGCTGTGGGTTGGACTATAAAGAAAACTGAGCTCCAAAGAATTGATGCTTTTGAACTGTGCTGTTGGAGAAAACTCTTGAGAGTCCCTTGGACTGCAAAGAAATCAAATCAGTCCATCATAAAGGAAATCAGTCCTGAATATTCATTGGAAGGACTGATGCTGAAGCTGAAACTCCATGCTTTGCCACTTGATGTGAAAAACTGACTCACTGAAAACACCCTGATGCTAGGAAAGATTGAAGGCGGGAGAAGAAGGGAACGACAGAGGATGAGATGGTTGGATGGCATCACCGACCCAATGGACATGAGTTTGAGTAAGCTCCAGGAGGGGGTGATGGACAGGGAAGCCTGGTGTGCTGCAGTCCATGGAGTCGTAGAGAGT
>NW_011492974.1:9005-9561 GCF_000754665.1 Bison bison bison | reverse complement strand
GTAATCAGTTCCCTAAGTGTTCTCCACTGTCTGGAACACACAGAAATTCACAGAGTTGGGTAGAGTAGAGAGGGGTTAGGGACGGAGACACAGGCGACCTGGTGGAGAAAAAGGAGAGTCCAAAGGGAGAGAGAGCAGTCAAGCCAGTGATCTCACTCCCTAGTGAAAAATGGGTCCTGAAGATTGGGTCCTTAAAGGTACAAAATTGGTAACGAAATACATAAAAGCAAAATTAAAAATCTAGAGTAGAGTTTGGAATTTCAAAAATATGATGTTAAAGAAAAGAAGAAGGAAAAGAAAGAGAGAAAAAACGAACAAACAAAAACAAACAAGGTCGCGAAAATTATAAAGAAAGTACAGGTACAAAATTGATAACTAATACCAGAAAGCAAAAATTAAAAATCTAGAGTAGAGTTTGGAATTTCAAAAATACAATGTTAAAAATAAAAGAAGAAGAAAAATAAAGAGAGAAAACAAACAAACAAATACAAACAATGTCACAAAAATTATAAAGAAAATACAGGTACAAAATTGGTATCAAATACCAAAAAGCATA
>NW_011492974.1:5308-6591 GCF_000754665.1 Bison bison bison | reverse complement strand
AGTTAGCATGGCTTTCAGTGCCCAGTGAAGTCGCTCAGTTGTGTCCGACTCTTTGCGACCCCGTGGACTATAGCCCACCAGGCTCCTCCGTCCATGGAATTCTCCAGGCAAGAATACTGGAGTGGTTACCATTTCCTCTTCCACAGGATCTTCATGATGCAGGGATCAAACCCACATCTCTTGTGTCTCTTACATTGCAGGTGGGTTTTTTAGCTGCTGAGCCATCAGGGAAGCCCCATTTTAAGATTTAGCAAATTCTCAGTCACTACAGATATTCAAAAAGTGCCTGCGCAAATGCTTCTTCAGGCCATTACAGAAGAGCACCCTGCAGACCCCCACTTAATCTGACAAACTAAAAAAGTATTATCAGTATTACTATTATTATTATATATATATTTGGAAACTCTGAATTGTATACATTCTCAAACAAATCTCTCATTGATTAGCCCTTGGAAAGCATGTATCATGTCACGTTTCTCTTTACTTGACGTAACAGATGCTTAATAAGTGATGATTAAATTTGTAGACCACCTACTGTATCATAGTGTAATGTTTACTCTTTTAAGAGTATCTTTACTATGTTTTAGGTAGCACAAGCTAATCACAGATGAATTAGTGCCACCAAACTGCATTATTTCAACAAAAATTGGTACAAACTCCTTATTTTCAATAATCTCTAACTACAGAAACCTGAACTGCACTAAGTAATAAGAATTCTAAAAGGACAAAGAAACTTAGATTGAATATTATTTGTGCAACCTGCATCTGTAATAATGCATGCATGCACATGTCTGGGCACACACACACATGCACATATCTATAGAAGGGCAGACTATGTAACAGATATGAAAAACCTTATAACAAGTAGAAAGGGTACTAGATCCTATTAAGTATGCCCTTGCTTTATGATAATAGATTTCTGGTAGTCTTAGAGGAAAATCTGAGGCTTCAAATGGAAAATGTATCCAATACACAGGGTTGTCCTATGAAGGTTATTCACAAGACATGTTCTCATCATTTTTTTCTGGTAGAGTTACTTATAATCCAGCATGTATTTTATTTCCTTCAGTAAGATTTCTGAATATCTGAATGAGGAGGACACCTGTAGAAAGCAATGAATGAGGCTGATTGACATTCACTGTCATTCTTTCAGCGTCAAGAGACATAAACAGTAGATAGAATGAAAATAATTTTATAGCTAGAATCCTGGTAACCAAAGCAAGCATGCTCACTGTAATTTTCTTGCTGGAATATTTACACCCAATAAGAAAAAAAAAAAAAGA
>NW_011492974.1:3388-5208 GCF_000754665.1 Bison bison bison | reverse complement strand
GCATTAATTACAGGCCACCTTGCTTTATGGTGCTTCACAGACACTGTGTTTTTTAACAAATTGAACATTTGTGGCACCCCTACATCAAGCAACTCTACTGGCACCATTTTCTAACAGCATTTGCTAACTTTGTGTCTCTGGGTCACATTTTGGGAATTCTGACAATACTTTAAGTTTTTCATTTTGATGACTTTTTTCATGGTTATCAATGGTCTTTGATGTGACTATTGCAAAAAGATTGCACCTCGCTGACAGCCCGCTGTTGGTGAGCATTTTTCAGCAATAAAGTAAATATTAACTCAAAAAAAGAAAGAAGCAATCTGCAAAAGCTAATGTATGAATCCAACTATGACATTCTTGAAAAGGCAAGATTATAAGGCCAGGAAAAGATCGGTGGTTGCCAAGGGTTATGGGGTAGGAAGGGATAAGTAGGCAGAGCACACAGGATTTTGAAGGCAGCATATGATACTGTAATGAAGGTTATATGTCATTATACATTTCTCCAAACCCCTAGAATGCACAAGAATGAACCCTAATGTAAACAGTGAACTTTGAATGACTGTGGTGTGTCTGTGTAGGTTCATTGACTGTAACAAATGTACCACTACAGGGGGATGTTGAGAGAAGTTATGCATGTGTCATGGCCAGAGGTATATGGAGAATCTTTATATCTTCCTCTCAAATTAATATAAAACTACTCTAAAAAACAGTCTTCTAAAAAATGGATGTGATGTTACCCCAACAGGCTGTATTTCAGCCCATAAAAGCAATATATTTCTTAGTCTATATTAAATTTTAATCTTGTGAATTTGTATAATACTCATAACACAAGTTTGCAAATCATCCTATAATTAATTTGGATTTAAAACTACCAGTTCCAAATGATGGGCCCCACCAGACTACTAAGAGCAAAAATACATATAAATTTGAATTGTGTTTTTACCTGACAAGGGGCAGGAGAGTCTCTCAAAGAAACAGACAAACAAACAATGGCAAAAATGCACACTGATGACAGATGACATCCCAGGAAAAGACTGTGCTGACCAATAGTTGCATGTATAGCAATTTTAAATGCATTTCCCACCAGAGATAAATCCAGAGCAGGTCAGGTTATACTTTCCTATCAATGATTGACAGTGCAAAGTTATTTAAATCACTGTATATCTTTATTAGGCGAGTGCATTTTTTAAGTGAGAAGAAAATGAGGTCTGTAGAGTCACCTGTAACAATTTGTAATGCATGGAATTATGAGCCACATAAACTCAATATGAATATTTATTTTGTAAACATCTGCCTGAATACAAAATACATGGCTTAAGCAAACTCAATATGAAAGCTATTGCAATAAAACCAAAAGCATTTAAGAACATTGTCTTGAAAGCAACAGATTTTATTTTCAGATAGTTGATAAGGTTAAAAAAAATAGCATGTGATAAGTGGCAAAAAACAACAAAATAAATAGCTTGCTGACATTAGAAAATATTAATGCTATTAGAACTTTATACCACATTCTCACCTGCATAGTACTTCAACCAGCACTTAGGACAAAATATATTTAATTGAGAAAAAAAAAATTAAAGAAACAGATTGGGGAGTTATTTCAAAAAGCAAATCATCAGGCCCATTTTGACATTAACTCCATTCCAAAATTGTTTTTTAATTTATAAAACTTAATTTTTTTCCATTCAAGAATTTCTATTTCTCCAGGCCATTATAAATCTAAAATAATCTTATGACTTATTACATATTTTAAAGAAATTTAAAAATAAAAATTATAAAAAAGAAAAGGAATAAAATATCCCCTTACAGCACTGTTTGTC
>NW_011492974.1:0-897 GCF_000754665.1 Bison bison bison | reverse complement strand
CTGCTTGCCTGAGAAATTATTTTTTGTCTTTCAATTCTATATGGACTGGTTAGATTTTTATTAGTTGCAGGTTCTTTCCCTGTCAGCACTTTGAATTTATCATGCCACTCCCTCTGACCTGCAAAATTCTGCAGAAAAATCAGTTGATAGCCTTATGGCTTTTCACTTGTTTATGATTCTTTGCTTATCTCTTGCTTCCTTTGGAATTCTCTCTTTAACTTTTGCCATGTTAATTATGATATGTATCGTGTGGGTCTGTTTGGGTTCATGTTGTCTGGGACCTTCTTTGACTTTCATATCTGTTTCCTGCTACAGGCTTGGGAAGTTTCTAGCCATAATTTTGTCAGATACATTTTCAACCCTTTTCTCTCTTCTGCTTCTGGGACCCCTAAAATGCAAATGCTTGATGTTGTCTCTGAGGTCCCTTAAACTATTCTCATTTTTTAAAGTTTGTGTTTTTTGCTCTTATTTGGGTGATTTTAATTATTCTATCTTTCAGATTACTTATGTGTTCTTCTGTATTACCTAGTCTGCTATTAATTCCTTCTATTGTGTTTTCATTTCAGTTATTTTTTCTTCATTTCTGACAATTTTTTAAAAAAATATTTTCTAGTTCCTTGTTAAAATTTTCACTGTGTTCATCTAGTCTTTTCCCTAATTCAGTTAACATTACTAATGTTTTGAATTCTTTATCTGGTAAATTGCTTATTTCTGTTTTATTACCTTTTTCCCCAGGGGTTTTCATCTTGTTTTTTCAATTGACACAAACTCATCCTTCTCCTCCTTTATCTTAACTTTCTCTATGAAATTTACAAGAAACAGTAGTCTACTGCATCTTGAAAGGGTGTTCTTGTGTGGGCACATCCCTATACAGTCCATACTTGTCCAGTGGCTTTG
>NW_011492973.1:11405-11708 GCF_000754665.1 Bison bison bison | reverse complement strand
AAAGTCAACAATTTAAATGCTAATATATAAATAACAATGATAAAATAGAAGTACAGACATGCTCACTGTTGACCTATTTTAGAATGAAGTTAAATTTACAAGTGAAGATTTTCTTTTAGACAACACATTGAAAATAGCTGAAAGTTGGAACAGAATCTAGCAGGTGAGAAAATAAGCAATGGGATAATTAGTTCACGGTTTACTTTGTTCTGCCCATCTTATTATATATATGTAGAGGACTTACATTAGGGGCTGAAATGCTGGAAGAATATTTTGAAAGTCATGGGGAAAGGAGACAATCAC
>NW_011492973.1:9178-10491 GCF_000754665.1 Bison bison bison | reverse complement strand
AGAACTTAGTTCAAAGCTCAATTTTCCTAAAAATTTTCATGTTCACCCCATTTCATATTAATTTTATGGTTACTGGAAGTCAATATTTGAAATGAAATCCTATGAGTAACTAGTTGAGAATCAGCTTTGTCAATGAGACTGCTCACTCATATATTTATTCACTGAGCCATCTAATAACTTTTTAATCTGAACTACATACAAAAAACTACTGCATGCTTTGAAAACTTGAGAGATGTAACAGGTTTGGATGCTACCACCATAAATTTCAGTGGAGAGAGCAGATGTTACATAAATACATGTATAATAATATAATACATAATACTAGATAGAAAGAGATATTAGGAAGTACAGAGAAAATACTACAGGATTCCAACAAAAGGAAAGATGATTTTCTATTAAGCTATTCATGGAAAGTTTCATAGAGAAAGACCAGAGATGGAACTCTTTCAAGTTCATGAGAATCCTGTTTAATAGTAGTTATTAACATTATTTTCCAGAAATAATTTTTTGAAAGGGAAGAAAAGTACAAAGAGTAATAAAACAAACACCCATGTTGCTAGTGCTACTTTCAGTTCAGTTCAGTTCAGTTCAGTCGCTCAGCTATGACCGACTCTGCGACTCCATGGACTGCAGCGCGCCAGGCTTCCCTGTCCATCACCAACTCCCGGAGTTTACTCAAACTCATGTCCATGGAGTCGGTGATGCCATCCAACCATCTCATCTTCTGCCGTCCCCTTCTCCTCCCACCTTCAATCTTTCCCAGCATCAGGATCTTTTCTAGTGAGTCAGTTCTTTGCATCTACTTTAAGTGACCACAGAGAATAAGCAATACTTTCCACACCGTTTTTTTCTGGTTCTTTTGGGGATGTCACTCTTTGGAAATGACATTTCTCATGATTCTAAAGAATAAAGAAATGAGGAGAATATCAAGTATAGCAAAGCATGGCCATATTTTTTAGATCTGTCCTAAAGACCCAAGTACAGGATGTTTCAAAGACTTATCAAAGGGAAATAGGTAAATATAACTTAGGACTCTTAACATTAATGAACTTTACTGACTTTTCTCTCCCTTTCCCTTTAACTCTCACTTCAATGAACCCTGATACTCTTTCCTAAATGTTACTTAGATGGACTGTTTATATCAGAACAATTATAGAACAGCTCCCACAATTCTCTTTACTGTGAGGATTTTGGTTTTTCCTGGATATAAAACATTCCCCACTATTTTAGACAGATGTGATCTTCCCTCATTAGTGTTCCCATGGAAGTTTATATGTCTAATATAGTTCTATTGCATATTTATGATTTATCAA
>NW_011492973.1:6467-7037 GCF_000754665.1 Bison bison bison | reverse complement strand
TTCAGGTTTCTCCCCTTGAAAAGTCTCTTGTCTGTAGCCAACAGGAGCTCACATCATGTGTTGTGCTTATCAACCCCTGTAGGGCATGGCCTGAGCATAAATGTCCAGCAGGGACACTTGGAAAGAGTGATTCTCTCAGATGGTGGTAATGAAGCCCTAGCACAATCATTTCTTTGATCACCCTGGTAGATGCAGGCATCAGATATTACCATGGATTCTGAGAAAAAGAATAGAATGCTTACAAGTATCAGAAATATTTTTTGCAGAAGTATTTGACTTGAATGCAGAAAGCAGTCGAAACCTTCAGACACCTAAAAGGGTACAGCCATATTAGAATCACACAACAGGAGATAAAAGGGGGAACTGGTTACTGAAAGGAAAGTCTGGCTGTATCAAAGAGAAATTTATATATGATAGTTTTATTCAGGTATGATGTACATGAAGATTTTTGAATATCCAAAATCTACTAGCCGTGTCACAATTTAGTTTACCTTCATTTGTATATACTACCCAGAGAAGGCAATGGCACCCCACTCCAGTACTCTTGCCTGAAAAATCCCATGGATAGAG
>NW_011492973.1:4148-6115 GCF_000754665.1 Bison bison bison | reverse complement strand
TTTCATGCATTGGAGAAGGAAATGGCAACCTACTCCAGTGTTCTTGCCTGGAGAATCCCAGGGACGGGGGAGGCTGGTGGGCTGCCATCCACGGGGTCGGGTCGCACAAAGTCAGACACGACTAAAGCGACTTAGCAGCAGCAGCAGCAGCAGCAGTATGGGCCTGCAAGGTGCTTGTCAGGAATTTGAGGTAACATCAAGAAGGAGGCATCTACAGTATTCTAACACACTCAGGCAATGTCTACTCCAAAGTATAAGTTCATTTATTGAAGTATGTCTTCCATTCCATGGTGACAGAGTAGTAGAGTGGGAGGGGTCTTGGACTTGGATCCAGAAAACCCAGGTACATGTCCTGGTTCAGCCACTTTGGAGAAGAGATGTCTCCATCTCTCTGTGACTCAGGTTTTATTCTGACTTTGCTCGCCTCATTTGGGTTGTTCTGAACATCCAAAGAAATCATAAATCTGAATGATTTGCTTCTATTAAAATTATAACAAGTAATTTGTATTATTATTACCAGTCTTCCATTTCTCTTTTATAACTGACACTGACTATGTATTCTCAAAACTTACCCTTCATGGTGATTGGGTCCTTAAAAGTTGTTTGAATTTGTTTTAAATGGGAAAAAAAAAAGAGTCAAAGAAGTTCTAGCATTTTAGAGTCCTACCACAGTAACCAGGATGTAGATGTCATATGTCTCAGCTGGTTCTTTTTTTACTAGTCCAGTGGGAATATTTTCAACCTGAGAGGGCTATTGCATATTCCTAAATATGAAACAAAGAGGGAGCCACTTGTGTGAAGGAATTATCTTTATCAAATCTTTATTCAAATCTTATCCTTTATTATTTTCTTAGATTCATTTTTTAAATGAACCAAGTAAAAGACATAGAACCAATTTTGCTTGGTCTAGAAAGGACTCTGATGAATTTGATGCAAGATATGTGACTGTCCTTTCTGATGTATTTTCTTGTCCAGTTACTGCAGTTGCAAGGGTCACTGCACAAACGTGCTGAATTGATTTCCAATTTTAGAATAAGTATTTTAAACAGAACATTTAGTCTCTGCAACATGGCAGGTTAAGAGCACTGGAAATGGAAGCCCATAATTTAGTTTTTGAGAATGTATTGCTCCTTGGTTGATTCTGTGTGACTTCATATCCTTAATTTTCATTATTGAAAGAGCCTAAACATTTTATCCTGAGTTCTATAGTGCTTTCTGTTACTCCCCATGCTGAAGAACAATCAGTCCATTTTGTTGATAATCTGAGACCTTGTTTTAAGAAATAATGGCATATATATCAGGGTGTCTCAGTACTTAAAATGTGGACATTATAATGTGTCTAGTTGATATAATCAGGTTTAGAGAAAAATAGTTATCACCTTGTTCTTGGTGCTGTTGGATCAGACATGTTTGGTCTTAAAAATGAAAATATAATTGATTAAGCCTCATTATAAGGTCTTTGGAAGCATTCTGTGTTCTCCTCGGAGTTAACACCTAAGAGGCTGTCTTGACTGTAGGAGGCAACGTTTTCTCATTGACTTTTTTCTTGAGAGGACTACTCTGAACACTTGTCACTGATTGCAGATACTTTAAGCCATGTGAAGCTCACTACAAGAGGGACATGAGTAAAAAGAATAGGTCTCTAACTGGTGTTCTTAACTGTGAAGGACCTGTAGGAATAAAGTAACTAGATCTCCATTTTGGAGTTCTAGTCTGGCTAGCCAACCAAATGTGGTCGGGGGCAAGTACAAGAGGGAAAATGGACACTCTCTCTGACTCATGTCCTGGCTTATGCACCCTCCACTCCTTTATAAAGTACATGAGTACACCAAACGGTGGCTCTGTTCCATTAACATATCCATCCAAGAGGGAAAAATCAAATCCCGGGTCACGTCAAAATGTGGAAACCGAATAGGCAGTTACCATGAATGTGACTGAATAAGTCTTGTTTTCTATTTTTTTTTTTT
>NW_011492973.1:0-532 GCF_000754665.1 Bison bison bison | reverse complement strand
GCGACCCACAGATGGCAGCCCACCAGGCTTCCCATCCCTGGGATTCTCCAGGCAAGAACACTGGTGTGGGTTGCCATTTCCTTCTCCGATGCATCAAAGTGAAAAGTGAAAGTGAAGTCGCTCAGTCGTGTCCGACTCTAGCGACCCCATGGACTGCAGCCTACCCGGCTCCTCCATCCATGGGATTTTCTAGGCAAAAGTACTGGAGTGGGGTGCCATTGCCTTCTCCGGATGCTTCATGTAGTTAGATATAAATTCCCAGGAAGAACTATTGAAAATTGTTTTCAAAGAAGATAGATGCAGAAAGAGAAATGTCTTTGAAATATCACTAAATGTCTTGAGAAAAGAGTTACCTATATATAAAAGTTTTTAATTACTAGTTCTTCCCTTATACTTTCTCTGAATTTGTCAAATAAACAACTGATTTTTTTCTTCCTATTTCTTATTTCAAGGTCTTAGTAAAATTTGGAAAACGAAGTAGGGGGTGGGAAAATACTAAACCTGTGCATGTGTGCTCAGGCATATCTGACTC
>NW_011492972.1:13459-13804 GCF_000754665.1 Bison bison bison | reverse complement strand
TTCTGAGACCAAAGAAACATGAAAGAAATTTAAATAATTTTATTTTTCAAGTGATGTTATGTGTAAGTTCATAGAGTTTGTATTTCTGAAGTTATTGAAGCTTAAAACTACACTAAGACTATTGCTACACTATTGTATTTGAACTGACTTTTGTTTGCTCTTGTATAATGACTGTAGTTTTTAACTGTTTTTTCCTATGATGAGAAAATTAAGAAATAAAGTGCTTCTCTTTTGTTAGCCTGAAGCCTTGTCTGGACCACTTGCTGGGACGAAAACCAGATATTTTGTGGCTATCTGATTATACAAAATATGTAGGAAATGAGTTGATTGTGTTTTTCTGTTCCC
>NW_011492972.1:8424-11255 GCF_000754665.1 Bison bison bison | reverse complement strand
AGCCCCTGATGCTGGGAAAGATTGAAGGCGGGAGGAGAAGGGGACGATAGAGGATGAGATGGTTGGATGGCATCACCGACTCGATGGACATGAGTTTGAGTAGACTCCAGACATGAGTTTGAGTAGACTCCAGGA
The DNA here is from genome assembly GCF_000754665.1 of Bison bison bison. Classification (NCBI taxonomy): domain Eukaryota; kingdom Metazoa; phylum Chordata; class Mammalia; order Artiodactyla; family Bovidae; genus Bison; species Bison bison. The sequence continues at coordinate 11,120 of NW_011492972.1, read as the reverse complement.
GTTGGTGATGGACAGGGAAGCCTGGCATGCTACAGTCCATGGGGTCGCAAAGAGTTGGACACGACTGAGTGACTGAACTGGACTGAACTGCCTCAGGTTCCAGAAAGTATTTTCTCTGCAAGCAGTTTTAATAAGATACATTGTTTTCACCTAAAAAGCATGTTATTTTGGTTTTGTTCTAGATGGCTTTTATACATTTAGTAGCTGCTATTCCATCTTCTTTAAAACATCTTGTTAAATATATGACAAAGTTATTCTAAAACCTTTGGACATCATGCATTTTTGTCTTTGACTGAAGTATGATGTAGTGGCCCACTATCTTTCTGCTTACAGACAGTTATAATTGCTTTTGGATTACATTACTGAAGGGTATATGAACAAGACATTGTATGCTTATGATTCCTAAATCACTGAGCCTTTACCATCTTTGTTCTATAACAATTGACATGTTTTGAAACCAATTTTCCATCCTGTGAATAGTTCTTCAATCAGAATGCAGTATGTTGAGAGCTGTGTGAAACAACAATCTCTCAACAATTGAACAGAAGCAGAGTTGAATTTACCATACTGTTAGACTTGGTGTTGGAAAAGACTCTTGCGAGTCCCTTGGACAGCAAGGAGATCAAGCCAGTCAATCCTAAAGGAAATCAACCCTGAATATTCATGGGATGGATTGATGCTGAAGTTGAAGCTCCAATACTTTGGCCACCCGATGCGAAGAGCAGACTCACTGGAAATGACCCTGATGCTGAGAAAGATGGAAGGCAGAAGGAGAAGAGGGTGGCAGAGGATGAGATGGTTGGATGGCATCACTGACTTAGTGGACATGAATTTGAGCAAACTCTGGGAGATAGTGAAAGACACAGAAGCCTGGTGTGCTGCAGTCCATGGGGCTGCAGTCAGAGTGGGAGTGCCTGAGGCCAGGGTGCACTGCATGACCTTTGGCATCGGTTTCCTGTTTGTCATTTTCCTTCTGACGTATCTATCTCCTTCAGATATCTGGTTATTTTGGCCTATGAACTCATATTCCCATGGAGGTACTGGCTACTTGGCCTGGTAGTATCTATAGGTAATGGCTGAAGGCCAGCCCCTAATCTGCGTCAACTCCAAAGTTCAAGAGAAATAGCAAAAAAGTACTCCCTGTAAGCAAAACCTCAAACAAGGCAGTAACTCAATTATGTGCTGGGGCCAGGATGTGAAATAGAGTCTCCTGTTAACTCTTGTCCCAGGAAGCAAATTCGTGGGTCAGGGGTACACCTTTGAACCCACTTGGAGAAGGCAGCCTCCATAAGCTATAAGGATCTGAGGGAGCACAGGCAATAAATAAATAAACAAATTTAAAAAAGCAGTGTGCCAGCCTTATAGTACTACATCCAGCTTTATAAGAAGAGCCAGCAAAATTTTCATTTATTTAGCACTGCTTCGCTTGCTGTTTTTTTCTTTAAACAAATTTTATCTACCTATTCTACTCTTTTGTATTGAAGCATTCCACGTGGGAAGGCCCCAGGGCCTTGATGGAGTGAATTCCACTTGATGGAGTGAATTCCACTTGATGGAGTGAATTCCCTACAGAGGTTTCATAGAGACCCAAGTGTGAATCAAAAATAAGGGTGGAGGGAGGGGACATATGTTTACCTATGATTGATTTAAGTTGCTGTATGGCAAAAACCAACACAATATTGTAAAACAATTATCCTTCAATGAAAAATAAATACATTAAAAAAAAAAAAGAAACAAGGGTGGCCAGCAATGGAGCCCTAGCAAAAAACAGGGTGAGCAGGGAGATATGGGCAGTGCCTTTCTATACACTGTCCTGAGGAGACAGTCTGTAAAACTGACTAAATGAAGCACACGAACTACATGACCAAGCTCTTTCTGGTTAGCAGTGTTCAGGATGAGTAGCCCACCGTGCCTTCAGGCCAGCTGGAGCCTGTGTACTCTCAGTACACCTTCAGTTCTGGAAGTTTCAGTAAATACCCCCAAGAGGCCTGACACTTCATGAAATTAAATCAGGTTAGGAAAACCTAATTGTATTTAAACTCTCTTTCTTTGCTCCAATTCCATATACCTCAAGCCACCTTCTGATAAATAGACACACCATGTAGCTTGTTTAAAGGAAAAAGCATAGTGATCAGACAGTTAAGAATAAACAAGTCCACAAAATAGTTATTATTTCTCAATAAAAATTAATCATGATGCATATTCGTATGTATGATTTCGTCTCTTGTGGTTAGTGTGAATCAGGATCTCTGAGAGAAAGTTCACAGACGGGAACAACAAAGAGCCAGACTTGGACCACGGTGGATTCATTAAGCCCTTCTCAGCTGTGTACCTTCCTTCCAGCATCTACAGTTCATATGGTGAGTATGCGGATCCCTACTGATGGAGAACGTAAGACCACAAGCAGCAGGATGAGGACACTTGAAGTGTGGTTTCCTATCCCAGCACTCTCTCCAAACTCTGCCTCAAAAGTCAACAGCAGGGACTTTCCTGGTGGTCCACTGGTTAAGACTCTGCCTTGCAATGTGGGGGGATGCGGGTTTGATCCCTGTTGGGGAACTAAGATTCCTCATGCCAAGGAGCAACGGGTTCCACGTGCAGCAACTACTGAGCTGGAGTGCCACAACTAGAGTCTGTGCACTGCAACGAAAGATCCCACATGATGCAACTAAGACCTGGCACAGCCAAAAAAAAAA
>NW_011492972.1:5801-6428 GCF_000754665.1 Bison bison bison | reverse complement strand
AGGGACAGGGGAGCCTGGTGGGCTGCCGTCTATGGGGTCGCACAGAGTCGGACACGACTGACTCGACTTAGCAGCAGCAGCAGCAGCAGCATCAAGTATCTGTCGTCCTAAGCTGAAGGGGCAGCAACTACATAAAGCATATCCTTTTCATAGCTGATCTCAGGATCACAGGAGGGGGAGTCCAATTGAATGAGCTCCTTCAAGCTTCCTCTGGCCTTCTCTGCCAACTTTCCATTGGCCAAAATGAGTCACATTGCTAAACCCAAAGGCAGAGATGTACACTCTGCCTACTGTGAAGCCATGGTCACTTCTGTAGTATGAATGAAGAATTGAGAATAACAACTAATCCTACTTTTCCTTGACCTCAGGGTCAAGCCCAAATACCTTCACAATTTTTTTCTTGCTTTTCCACTTTCTTCTCTTGCAACCTCTCTACCTCCTTCACTGTATTCTTCTCACTCTATTCGCCTGACCATATTTCAGGTCCAATTATAGGAAATACTATCTCTCACTTTCAAGCCTTCTTCCATGCTCCTGCCTTGTCCTGACACACTCTTCTTTCTCCCCTCCCTACATCTATCTTTCCACCCCTATTTACTCCAAAGGTATCTGTCTCTCCCAGACATC
>NW_011492972.1:4481-5701 GCF_000754665.1 Bison bison bison | reverse complement strand
GCCTTTGTGAGATACACCGCTCCAAGTTATTTATAGCCAGGAGACTAATTCTTAATAGATGAATTTCTAAGTGAAGAGACCCAGATGTTCCTTGCTAATTTTCCTTTTTAGAGGGTGTCAATTTATGTAGTCTGGCTTGAGGGCTGGGAGGGTCTATCAGTCACACCTGACTAGCTGTTCTGCATGAAAATTTGAACAGTATTGTTTTGTCTTCGGAATTTGAGGAAGAAAATTTAATTAAAGACAGGAACCACTCCCAGTCCTCAATAAAGAGCAGACAGGAAGGCTGATTAAGGATTTGAAAGTGATTGGTTGGAGGGTGGTGTTGGGTGGGAGGGTAGGCGTGTGCATAGAGGGGTTGGGAAAAGTCATGGAAGAAACCCAAATCTTCCAGGGTCCCAGCATATGGATTTGTTTACTTCAAGAGGTAATTGCCAGCTGAGGCCCATGTTCTTGAAGCTCATTTCAAATTCTGATGATAGAGAAATTATTCCTTTTTCTGATGATGAGAAATCTGATCCAAGTTGCATAGACTTAGAAGCATCTCTGGTAGTAATTTGCTAGATTTAAGGATATAGGATTTCACAATTAGATTCTCATTTAAGAGAAACCATCTTGCTTATTTAGAAAATTAGTCTTTTATTAGTCAAAATGGATTTGCTTCTGAGGACTAAACTACTTGGACTCATTTCAGGCAAATGTTTTCTAAGAGCTGAGTTCCTAAATTGAAAGAGAAACATAAGCCAACACAATAACATATTTAATGAACTGCACAAATGCACTGGAAAATTCCCATCCCAGCCAAACAGTGGAACAGAAATCACAACCAAAGGTGCCAAACCGCTTCTGTTTTTCCCAAAGGCCCAAATCATCCTGGGACATGGTATTGACTCACACACTTATTGATTTTTTATTTTCTGAACTTCTTACATAAAGCCTGATCCTTTAAAAACATGGGCTGGTTTTTCTGGGCATGATTGGCAACACAGAATTGATTATTTCTCAAATGAGATCAGTAATCCCTTTGGGAAGAGTGTGTATGTGTATGTGTGTGTTTGTGTTTGTGTTTGTATTGGGGGGGTTGGTGGGAGATGGTTATGAAGTGACTTTGGAAACTTCACTTTATATGCAGGAGCAGGGATGTGGAGACCCTCTAGATTGTATGATTAGCCTCTTCCTAACCCTGGTGGCTCAGTGGTAAAGAATGTGCCTGCAATGCA
>NW_011492972.1:3647-4016 GCF_000754665.1 Bison bison bison | reverse complement strand
AGTTCTGAGGTTCCAGGGAGAAGCCCTGGAAGGAGTGTGTACATGGATGGATGATCTGCTGCCCACGCTGTTCTGACTCAGCCCCCTACATATGACCTTTCCTTGTGCTTCTCTCCCTAGCATTCTTTGAGCCCTTGTAAATCAATTTATGCCACTGTCGCTGCTCAGACATCACCAGGTTCTTGGGTTAATATGGGAAAAGACTTAGTGATCAGAGTCACATGAGCCTCCTGGATCTCCTCCCCAGCAAGCAGACAGAAGATCACTGTCAAAGCACGGTGCAGACCCAATTCTGCCAAACACACAAGTACTTAGAGCCAACAGTCCCCAAACAGGCAGCCTGTTCTATGAGTTAACCTGTCAGTTCCC
>NW_011492972.1:652-1451 GCF_000754665.1 Bison bison bison | reverse complement strand
ATGGAAAAGACTAGTGGAATATGATTATCTTTGGATAGCCCGAGATCTAAAATGTCAGTATGGTATGCCTGTATGAATAATTATGAAGATTTTCCAACATTGAGGTATCACAGTGATCTGACAGCAGATACTGGGGAGGTCGGCACGAAGCTCCTAGGAGTTAAAGACACTGTGCTAGCTAGTCTCCCAAAATGGTCCCAGTAATTCCTTCTCTCTATGCACATGCCACTCTTCATATCAAGGGCATAACTTATTTCCCTTCCTATAAATCTGGGCTGGCCTTTCAACTCACTTTATGCTGATATTCTTGGAATTCTGAGCCCAGTCATTAAGAGAACTGGCAGTTACGCTTCTGCTTCCAAAGTTTCTCACTCTTGAGACACTCCATTCTCATAACCCAGTCACCATGCTGTGAGAAGCCCAAGGCACATGAAGAAGCCATGTTAAAGGAGAACTCAGATATGCTGGTCAACAGCCCTAACTGAGATCCCATTGGACAGCCAGTATTTACTGCAAGCCTCATGAATGAGACATCTTGAGGGTTTCAGACCTTGGGCCCCCAGATGACTGCAATCCTATGTGACATTATGTGGAGCAGGAGAACCATCCAGCTGAGCTCAGTCCACCAAGCGATTGGTGAAAGAGAAAGAAGTGGTTATTTAAGCCCCTGGGTTTTGGAAAGTGTGTTTGCTGCAAGAGAGAACCAGGACAGGCAGGAAGCCCAGTTCCCAGATACTGGGAAACTGAGGTCACTGATAGGAAATTTGGTGACACAGTTACTAAAGTTGCTCAAACCCAT
>NW_011492972.1:0-429 GCF_000754665.1 Bison bison bison | reverse complement strand
CAGGTGACAGTTATAAGAGAGTTCTAAGAGGGGATTAGAACCAGGGGTGCTATGGGTGTTCATTCCATGTTCTTTTCTGTGCATCTAGAATGGTACTTACCAGCTCTCTTTGGGAGAAATAAGGACAGAGTCACTTGAATCATCTGTGTTCTGGGGTTCAGATATGGAAACCAAGTGGAGATGGCAGGCTTTTTATAGCCTAGAGTCTGAAGAGTTTTAGAGTCTTCAGAGAAAAGTTTTGGTGATGCGCTTTAGGCTCTGGCTGGTGAGTGGATCCCTATTCTAGACATCGTGAACCTCTGGTCTCTAGGCTGGAAGATATTTTGAGAGTCATGGAATTCAGTCCCCTATTGTCCTGATTGTACAAATGAAGCTCAGAGAGGTGAAGTGACTTGGGCAAGGTCAAGAATTGGTTATGCAGCAAAGCTA
>NW_011492971.1:26309-26701 GCF_000754665.1 Bison bison bison | reverse complement strand
ATCGTGCCATCCCCTTCTGGCTTGTAAGGTTTCTGTTGAGAAATCTGCTGATAGCCTGATGAAAGTTCCCTTGTATGTTGTCATTTTTCCCTTGTTGCTTTTAATATTTTATCTGTCTTTAATTTTTGAGAGTCTGATTACTATGTGTCTCCATGTGTTCCTCCTCGGGTTTATCCTATCTGAGACACTCTGTGCTTACTGGATTTGGTTGAATGTTTCCTTTCCCATGTTAGGGAATTTTTCATCTATTATCTCTTCAAGTATTTTCTCAGGTGCTTTTTCTCTCTCTTCTACTTCTGAGACCCCTATAAGGTGAATGTTGGTGTATTTGATGTTGTCCCAGAGGTCTCTGAGTTTGTCTTTGTTTCTTTTAATTCTTTTTTCTATATCAT
>NW_011492971.1:21547-22469 GCF_000754665.1 Bison bison bison | reverse complement strand
TGAAGGGCCGGCGGCGGCGGCGCCGGGAGTACTGCAAGTTCGCGCTGCTGTTGGTGCTATACACGCTGGTGCTTCTGCTCATCCCCTCGGTCCTGGACGGCGGCCGCGACGGGGACAAGGGCGCCCGGCACTGCCCGGGCCTGCAGCGCAGCCTGGGAGTGTGGAGCCTGGAGGCGGCGGCGGCGGGCGAGCGCGAGCAGGGCGCGGAGGCGCGGCCAGCCGCAGAGGGGGGCGCTGGCGGGTCCCCCAGGTCTCCGGGCAACCTCAACAGCGCCATCGGGGAGGCTGCGTCTCGCGAAAAGCAGCACATCTACGTGCACGCTACCTGGCGCACCGGCTCATCGTTCCTGGGAGAGCTCTTTAACCAGCACCCGGACGTTTTCTACTTGTATGAACCCATGTGGCATCTGTGGCAGGCGCTGTATCCGGGCGACGCCGAGAGCCTGCAGGGCGCACTCCGCGACATGCTGCGCTCGCTCTTCCGCTGCGACTTCTCAGTCCTGCAACTGTACGCGCCGCCCGGTGACCCTGCCGCGCGGCCCCCGGACGCGGCCAATCTCACCACGGCCTCCCTCTTTCGCTGGAGGACCAACAAGGTCATCTGCTCGCCGCCGCTGTGCCCTGGCGGACCCCGGGCCCGCGCCGAGGTCGGACTCGTCGAGGACGCTGCCTGCGAGCGCAGCTGCCCACCCGTGGCACTCCGAGCCCTGGAGGCCGAGTGCCACAAGTATCCGGTTGTGGTCATCAAGGACGTGCGCCTCCTCGACCTGGGCGTGCTGGTGCCCCTTCTGCGCGACCCAGGCCTCAACCTGAAGGTGGTGCAGCTTTCCCGCGACCCGCGGGCTGTCCACAATTCGCGTCTCAAGTCCCGGCAGGGGCTGCTGCGCGAGAGCATCCAGGTGCTGCGCACCCGCCAGAGGGG
>NW_011492971.1:19956-20343 GCF_000754665.1 Bison bison bison | reverse complement strand
CCATTTCATATTTCTTCTCTGCCTCTGCCTCTCTGACTTGCAGACTCCGAGGCTTTCCTTTGGATTTACCAAGCAAACAGGCGTAGTCAGGCCTCTCTTGGGACAGTTTTTGTACGTGTATGTGTGTGTGTCTCAGGATCTGGTGTATTGGCCGGGAATGGATTTGATTTCCCCTGGTGACTCCCCCCACCCCCGCCCCCAATTGCTGGCGCCCGCAGGATATTTGACCATATCCCCTTCACATTAGCTCACAAAAGCTGCCTGATCTGCTTCCTCTAATGCAGACAGAACCTCTGGGCTGGGCTTCCCCAACTCTGCCCCGTCCCCTGGAGAGATGGAACCTTGGATGGGCATTAACATCTTTGGCTGTGACTGCAGAAGGATCTT
>NW_011492971.1:17081-17627 GCF_000754665.1 Bison bison bison | reverse complement strand
CCCACTGTCACAAGATGGTAGCCTCAGCAAGAAGCATCACTTCCTCACCCAACTATGCAGGGTTGTGAAAATGCAGAAAAGAAGGAAGCTGGTTAGTAAGGGGTGCAGTTTTCCCTCATATGTCTCTCTCGCCTTCAATCTGGTTATAAAACCTTCCCCAGAAGCCCCTACCCCAGCTGACTTCCTTCTATGTCTCACTGACTAGAACTGGGTCACATGGTCTGACCTAACCCAGTAATTGGTGAAAGGGAAAGGCATCCTCTTGACTGGCTTAGACCAGTGGGTTCTCAGCCCTGGCTGAGCTTTACCTTCACCTGAGGAGTTTTTGGGGTTTGTTTGTTTTTTTAATGTTGCTATTAAAAGAGCTCAGTCCACAGAGATTCTGATATAATTGGTTTGGGGTGGGATCCAGTTATTGGGATGTTTTAAAAGCTCCCCAGGGGATTGTACAGTGCAGCCAAAGTTGAGAGTCACCAACTTGGACCAGTCTTGCTTCATGCCCTGGGCTGAGCTGTTGCCACTGGATCAAGATCAGGATGGGGACTA
>NW_011492971.1:14760-16164 GCF_000754665.1 Bison bison bison | reverse complement strand
GCACACACACAGGCTCACTTCATAGAAGTAATCACTATGTTTCTTGTGATGTATGTCTAGGAATGTTTTATGCAAATTCAAACAGAAATATAAAGCCCTTTTGTACTTAAATCTTTTTAACTCCTTAAAATTTTTAAATTGAGATATGACATAACTTTATATTATTTTCAGGTGTTACAACATAATGGTTCAGTATTTATATGTATTGCAAAAGATCTCCACAGTTAGTCTAGTTAATGTCCATCACCACACATAGTTACATAGTTTTTTTCTTATGATGAGAACTTTTAAAATCCACTTTCTTAATAACTTTAAAGTATATGGGAATTCCTTGATGGTCCAGTGGTTAGGACTCAGCATTTTCACTGCTGAGGTCCCAGGTTCAATGCCTGGGTAGGTAACTAATATCCCACAAGGCGTGTGACATGGTCATTGTGTGTGTGTATGTGTGTGTATACACACACAATATAGTATTATTAACTTTAGTCACCATGCTGTACATTACATCTCCATGACTTATTTATTTTATAACTGGAAGTTTATACCTTTTGACCCCCTTCACCCGTTTCAACCTCTGCCCCCTGTACCCTCTGCTTCTGGCAACCACTAGTCTGTTCTTTGCATCTGTGAGTTCATGGGTTTTAGGAGGGGAGTAGAGGGCTTGATTTCACATATAACTGAGATTATACAGTGTTTGTCTTTCTCTTTCTGACTTACTTCACTTAACATAATGCCTTCAAGTTCCATCCAGGTTGTCACAAATGGCAGTCTCATTCTTTTTTTATGATTGAATAGTAATTCCTTGGATACTATATTTGCTTTATCCGTTTATCCATGGATGAACACATAGTTATTTCCATATCTTGGATATTGTAAATAACGCTGCAGTGAACATGGGAGTACAGATATCTTTTTGAGTTACTGTTTTCATTTCCTTTGGGTAAATACCCAAGACTGGAATTGCTAGATCATATGGTAGTTCTATGTTTAACTTTTTAAGGAGCCCCCATCCCATTTTCCATAGTGGCTTCACCAATTTACATTCCCACCATTCTTGGGTGACAAGGAGAGGCATTTTGCCATACTGGATTTCTGCTGTCATCTGTCTAAAGTCCACAAACATGACGGCAAAGATGAAGTTATCAAAAACATGCCTTTGAAGAAGATGGTGGAGAGAATTCGAATTCACAAGTTCCAGATTCTAAATAACAAGGTAATCACTACCTTGGACAAGTACTTGAAACTGAGCAATGGGGAGAATGTGGCCTTTGAGTATGTTCACCTCTCTCAGTCACCCACCCAACAGTCCCTGGTCATCAGTTAAAAGCATGTATATCACCTGTTTTGAAGAATCCATTACCAACTACATTTATTAAATATAAGGGAATGTTTTTCTTTCTATAA
>NW_011492971.1:13935-14396 GCF_000754665.1 Bison bison bison | reverse complement strand
AGTTGCTCCTTGGAAGAAAAGTTATGACCAACCTAGACACCATATTAAAAAGCAGAGACATTACTTTGCCAACAAAAGTCCATCTAGTCAAAGCTATGGTTTTCCCAGTAGTCATGTATGGATGTGAGAGTTGGACTATAAAGAAAGCTGAGCACCGAATAATTGATGCTTTTGAAGTGTGGTGTTGGAGAAGACTCTTGAGAGTCCCTTGGACTGCAAGGAGATCCAACCGGTCAATCGTAAAGGAAATCAATCCTGAATATTCATTAGAAGGACTGATGCTGAAGCTGAAGCTCCAATACTTCGGCCACCTGCTGCGAAGAGCTGACTCATTTGAAAAGACCCTGATGCTTCCAAAGATTAAAGGCAGGAGAAGAAAGGGATGACAGAGGATGAGATGGTTGGATAGCATCACTGACTCAATGGACATGAGTTTGAGTAAACTCTGAGAGTTGGTGATG
>NW_011492971.1:13155-13665 GCF_000754665.1 Bison bison bison | reverse complement strand
CCTATAGGGTATATAGGCTTCTTTACATTTTGTGCTCTGCAACAAGAGAAGCTACTGCAGTGAAAGTTGCACCAACTTCCACCCCCACCAGGTGTTTCTTGGAGTGTCTGTTTCTTAGACTTTCAGCAACAATTTTCAGCAATTTTTCTATTTTTTTTCAATGTGGCTAGTATGATGGATGGAAAATCCTTTTCCCAACACCATTGCCCTCTCTGACCCTACAGTTCATCTCAGACAGTGAATAATTTCTGCAAACCTCAGGTTGTGGTAACCAGATGCCAAGATGAAATTCACTTCTTAGTCCTTCTTCAATGCACCTGTATTTGCAAAGTGTCATTTCTGTGATTCTTTTGAAAGACTAGACATGTTTTGAAATCTAAATGATCATCCTGGTCTACCCTGATGGTCCAGTGGTTAAGAATTCACCTTGCAATGCAGGGGATACGGGTTCAATCCCTGGTCTGGGAAGATCCCGCATGCCATGGAGCAGCTAAGCCCATGCACCACAAC
>NW_011492971.1:12542-13055 GCF_000754665.1 Bison bison bison | reverse complement strand
GCAGCTGAACTGAACTGAGAATATTGGCTGCTAATTGTTGCCTTCACATTCTTACAGAATTATTTTCCATTTTCCTCTGGAATATTCCAACAGCTAGCTGTGTCATAAGATACTGCTGAAATCATCCAGTTATCCTTTAGCAAAGGATCAGTAATGTTTAGAGAAAGATTCGTGGACTTAAACAAGAAACTTTATGCCAGTGAATTGATTTAGAATCCTTTACCGATTAGCATTAATCATAATGATTAAGTATTTAGCTTTTGTTTATGGATTTTTCTGATGGTGTTTTGTGAATAACCTTAGCTAAGTAATTCTTCCCTCCCCTTTTGTGTGTCAGTGTTTCAGAAAATAGTGAACTTGATTCCTCTGCAATCCCTAAATCCAGTTGTGACAAAATCTAATTTGTGGGCTGTGATTTAAAGGTTACAGAAATAAAACTGCTGCTGCTGCTGCTAAGTCACTTCAGTCGTGCCCAACTCTGTGCGACCCCATAGACGGCAGCCCACCAGGCTC
>NW_011492971.1:10578-11953 GCF_000754665.1 Bison bison bison | reverse complement strand
ACTAGAGAAAGCCTGTGTTCACTCACAAAGACCCAGCACAGCCAAAGATAAATAAATAAATAAATATTTTTAAATGTCATCCCTTTATAAAACCACACTTACACAGGCTGTCAGGTTGTAGCAAGCTTCTTATTAAGCTGACCTTCCACTACTGCTACAGGGGATTGTATTCAGTGACTTGAACTTCAGCTATTTCGGGACACTATCACTGGGGAACTGAGGCTGCTTTTAAATAAGATTGAACTCTATACACTTTCACTGTATTCCTGAGAGCCTTCTTTATTGTGTGGGGCAGGAGTGGCAGGCAGAAGTGCCTATTACATTGTTGAGGCAGGATTCAGAGGGGTTTTTCAAAGAGGCTTTTTTTTTAGTCTGGGCAGGGATTTGTTTCCCATGAATACAAATGGAATATAAATAGTTGGGGGTTATGCTTTTAAAAAACATTTATAAGCAGCTGGCTTAAAATTCCTCAGTACTTCTTTTCTCAGCTCTCAGCATAAGCAGCACAGGAAAGACTGAAACTAAAAAAAGCCAAATGGGCCTTCCTTTTATGTGTCCAGTCAAAAAAGGTGGTTAATAAATGAACTTCTGTCTCCATGGGTCTTCTGGCCCCTCATCCTCTCGCTTCATAGTGGAATCCAGGAAATTGCTCTACTGAAAGAACTAAGGACTTCCCTGGGGTCCAGTGGTTAAGACTGCATGCTACCAATGCTAGGGGCATGAGTTTGATTCCTGATCGGGAAATTAAGAGCCCACACACCACCATGGTATGCCCCCCTCCCCCCCAAAAGTTTCTGCTCAGGTGCAATATTAAAAAAAAAAAACAAGTAGGAACTAAGAAAAAGTGCTGGCCCAAGTTCAAAAGCACAGAGAAGTGGAGAACTATTGGAGAACTGAACAGGAAGCAGTTTCAGTTGGAGAAAAGTTACCAAGCTCAGTGATGTCTTCATGGGAACAGGAAGCCTTCAGCTCTGCTCCAGCCCACAGGTGCCAAGCCAGCGGCATCTGGCCTTCTGCACATGAGAGGCCGTCATGCTGGGCGCTGAAAAGATGTCAGAGAAGCAGCTGATAGTGAATGTTTTGAAATTTTGGGGTTAAGAGGCTGTGGACGACGACCACCCTGTTTGACTTCAGTGATCACCAGAGCGAGCAGATTCCCCTCCCCTGGAATGCATGGAGCAGGGGGCTGGGCTGTAGAGTCACATTCCAAAGATAACCACTGAGGTAGACCTTTTTTGCCACATGCCATGGGGGAATCTTAGTTCCCTGACCAGGGATCAAACCTGTGCCCCCCTCAGTGGAAGTGCAGAGTCCTAACCACTGGACTACCTGGGAAGTCCATGTGCTAAGTTGCTTCAGTCGTGCCTAACTCTTT
>NW_011492971.1:10138-10478 GCF_000754665.1 Bison bison bison | reverse complement strand
GTCTCCTGCTTTGGCAAGCGGGTTCTTTACCACTAGTGCCACCTGGGAAATCCTGGGAAGTCTGTAGACTTATTTTTTACTCGTGGAATGGAAGCCCTTTCTGTTAAAATGTTAACCTTCAGGCAGCAGCATTAGAAGGAGACCCGGAAGGCACAGGAGTGTTGTGAGGACACAGAGAGATCTCTGGGCCCTGATAGCAAGAAGCCCCAAATCTGGCCTGAAATCCAAATGCATAGAGGGCTGGCGTGGACGGATTAATATTGCGTGATTAAGATGGTTTGGTCTTGGTAACCAGCAGGCTGGAAACAAAGAAACCAGCTTAACTGAAAGGCTGAAATAG
>NW_011492971.1:8022-10038 GCF_000754665.1 Bison bison bison | reverse complement strand
CATTACAAAAGCATTTGTAAAGTATGGGGAGCAGGTTGGGGCTGGAGACTGAGTTCTTCTGTAAAGATTGTGGATTGGGAAAAGTTATGAGCAGCCTCCTGCAAACTAGGTTGAAGCAGTCCTGACATACATACAGCTCAGGTGAACATCAAGGAAAAATGTCTCAGGGATTTGAGGGTCACTTTGCCCATGACTGAGACCAGACATTACCAAAAAGGACTCATTACTGCCTTAGAGAGTTTATGAGAACAGCAAGCCAAAAACACTAACATCAAGATAATGTTTTAAAAATAGGACTTCTTTCAAACAGCCTAGAACTGGCGTATGTTAAATATACAGATTTTAGAAGCAATAAAATAGGTGCTCTCCCTTCTTCTAATAAAGGATTATCAATAACAAGGATGCAAGAAGGGAAAACAATATATATTTCAGGTTCTGCAAACAATAAAAAAGTTAAACTTTGTTGCCTTTTTGTCCATTCCACTCCCCACCCCATCCCCCAAGCTGGGGATTGCCAAGGGGACCATTTTGCAAAAAAGGAGATGGTTGGCTAAAAATAAACACACATGGCCCTCCCAAAGAACAACAAAACTCCCAGCATTATTAAATGCCTTTTAGATTTGTTTTTATTTCTCCACAGTCAAAGGGGAAGATAAATTATTTTGAGCTCAGGAAAAATCCATCTCCTGCTCCTAAGTATGGCAATCTCTGGCAAGCCTGTGGGCCCAGGAGAGGAGAATGTCCTTTGGGAGTGAACCTACACTTGGTCATGGCACCATTTTATCCCCACTAGACTGTAGATAGTTCTAGGAAAGGGTGGTGCCTTGATGTCTCAGAAGGGAGATAGAACCAGAAGTGATGGGCTAGACTTGGGCTGACCCAAAGACTCTATACTCTGACTAGCTATTCTAACATGTGAATCCTGAAGCTGATGTTGGGGGCAGCCCTAGCGCCCCCCACTCCATTGACTTATAGCCTTGTAGGGGCTAAAGGGCTGCCTAAATGACAGGTCCAAGCTCTGGGTACTTCCTAGTCCCTGCCACCCCTACTTGGTAGATGGCAAATATCTGCAACTGGGCAGTCAAATAGATAGTATAAAATACTGACTCCTGTTCCTTTATTTAAGTTGGGGATGACTTGACTCACAAAAGCAATTATGTATGCTAATTAAAATTGTGCCTCAGAGCAGCTCAAAGGAAAGGAAAATCCCAAGTCAACGAGGCAAACTCACCTCTTCCCAAGTTTTATTAATGCTGGTTTGGAGTACATTCCTTTTGTTCTGAAGTGAGCTAAAAAAATTTGGGTAATTTTTAGCCGGTAGTGGGTATGATAAAAGTGGAAATAAAATATAAAATTAAAATAAATAAAAGAAAATAAAAGAAATAAAAGACAAAATTATTTTATTCTCATAATGACCATTTCATTTCTGCACTGGCTGACTCTGGGGTTTGGCTAATGAATCACATGGAATGAGGCTTTACTCTGAATTCTGGAGTAGAGAAGTGAGTCCTCTTCTCCCACTGGGAGTAGTGAGGGGTAGGGGTGTGGCTCAGCTTTGGACATGGGCTGGTGGCTTCTCCCCTAGTTTCTCCCTTTACTCCCCAGGCAAGAGTTTTGTTTGTTCATGGCTTTTTGTTTGTTTGTTTAAAAAAAAAAGTCTCTGTTTTCACCTGAAGGGAGAGTTGTATTAAGTAGGACTGAATTATTGACTAATGCAGATAGACTGGTGCCCCCTGCCACTGCCACTTAATTTTTCAGATTAAGAGTTTGGAAACGATTTATAGCATGTATACTTCTTAAAGTACTTTTCTAGGCTGTTTAAGGGGGGGTTGCTTTATATTAGCAAACTCAATGTTTCCTATTCCATTTTGCTTCACAATCACAGAGAGAGAATGCTTGCACTTTGACATAGCTGGTATTTCAAGTATTATTTTAACATTATCCCTAGGCAGCTCCCTTAAAAAAAAAAAAAAAAAAGACAACTTAATGGCTGTATTGTCACAAACATTGTCAGTC
>NW_011492971.1:6193-7918 GCF_000754665.1 Bison bison bison | reverse complement strand
ACCCCGCTCAAGAACCTTTTGCCCTTGAAAAGGAGGCTGAAGGCCTATCCTCGGCCCATTTGTTCTGCAGGTCTGGGAGGAAGGCTATTACAATAGGCTGGAAAATAATTCCCCCGTGATAACAGGATGGGTTGAATACCCGGAAACCTCAGCTCCCTCAGCCCAAGTGCCAAGTCCCGGCACTGACGTCTTTAGCATCTGTGAAGTGGCTTCTGGTGGGGAACATGGGGCAACTAACTGGCACAAGTGTGTAGGCAGGGACAGGCGAAACCAAGAAAAACTGGAAGGAAAGAAGGGCGAAGAGAACTAGTGCAATTCAAGGAAGGGAGGGAGGTGCCCATGCAGGTTGGCAGAGCCACTGGGGATACCCAGGCCTACCTAACGTGAAATGGGCCAAGAAGGCCAGAGAGAGGCAAATTCATTTGGCCGAATCTTCTGTTGTCAACCTTGAAAGCCAGCAGGAAATTATTTCTTCCTCCTCCCCATCCCAGCTTCGAAGGTTGAAAAAAGTATGATTAAAATGCTAGGAGTGTTTTCCTGAGTTGTTCCACCGAGGGAGCCTCAGCCAAGCCAACTGCAAGCAATTGCAGCCTGGAATGAAAATTTCCCTTTAATGGCAGTGAGGCTGTTAGTAGGTCAACCAGCTGTATTTAGGGCCTGGCTGGTCACTTAAATACTCAAGGGAACTGTAGCAAAGGAGATAAAATACACCCAATTCATGGGAGTATGACTTTCTATCTTTAAGTGAACAGTCTGTTTTTTAACAGTGCAAGTGAATTTGTGAATTAATTTGAGTATTAGGGAATGACAACACTTCAGTGCCACATATTAAAAGAACCATTTGTAGATGCATCACAAAACAATATATAGAAGTCTCTGTGATTCTGGAAATTAATTTCACTAAGATAGTTTTTTAAATTATCTATTCTTTCTTATCATAGGTCTTTAAATAGTTTTGACTTAGGAGTGACCAGAAGGGTCTACAGCATTTCAGGTGGTTCAGGCAGTAGCAAACATTCTCCCCAGATGCTGAGCAAGAAGAAATCATTTTGATCAAGAAATATAGTACCTTAAAATTTAACTCTACATGATTAAACATCTAGCAGTTGGGAAAAAGGGCAAAGCTATATTCTTGGCAACTGTAACTGGCTGATAACATGAGAGTTCAGTTTTAAACTGTGCACAAAAACTTGAATACTTCATCGCTCTAAATAAATCAGTCCCTATAGTATTAAGAAGAGTGGGGTCTGGAGTTAAATTCTTAATCCTATATCTAAAGGATTTAAGAATTTGGGGGAACATCACACTAAGAATTCATGGAAATGTTTGTTTTAAACACATCCAAAAAGTAATGAAAAATGGTAGGAAATTAACTGAGAGTTTTTATAGGATCTACTTGGAGGTGAAGTCAGAACTGTAAGGTATTTGAGCCACCCTGTTCTGGTGCAGTAACATTTAGAAATTGAGACCAAACCCAGAAGATGGGAATCCATTTCCAGTGTAAAGAAAGGGCCTGGTGGGGTTGCTGCCTGTGCCCTGTCTGGCTCAGCAGGACTTCAGAACTGTTCTTCAAAGACCCCAGAAGCAGTAATATATCTTTGAGGGCACCTATCTCTTCTCTATGGGTTTCCTAGGTAGCGCAGTAGTAAAGAATCCACCTGCCAATGCAGGAGATGCAGGAAATGTGGGTTCGATCCCTGAGTCAGGAAGATCCCCTGGAGTAGG
>NW_011492971.1:4924-5807 GCF_000754665.1 Bison bison bison | reverse complement strand
CTGAGCACACACACACACGTCTCTCTCTCCTCCCACCTTGTAATGCTGGGCGATGTTATAAAAAATCTGAACTTATGAAAAGCAGCTTTTCAGGCAGATTTTTTTTTTAAATCTTTAAATAAGGTTTTTAATAAAAGGATTTAAAGAGTACTTATGGGTCTGGAGGTTGGACTGATAGCATTTCTATAAATGTCTGTCGAGACATGGGCTCTGATCAGGCAACATTTAGCACTTGGTTGGTTATAGACAGACAGCCACCCTGAGTTACTGCCAGGTTGTTCTCAGATCTTTAAAATGACCCCAATGGAGAGCTAAACTCATTGCATAAAGAGTGATTGCGGAAAGCTTTTTATTTTGAAATAAGTATAGATTCATGGAAAGTTGCAAAAATAGTAGAGAGAGATAGAGTGTACCCTTCACCCAGCTTTTCCCAAAGGTAATGTCTTACACATCTTAGATGTAGATCAATATCAACACTAGGAGATTGACATTGGTACAATCTACAGGCCTTAGTCAGTTTTCAACAGTTTTTACATTCACTCATTTTGTGTGTATTTATGTGTATAGATTTGTCCAATTTTATCACATATGTGTAAATACTATCACAATCAAGATACAGAATGGTTCCATCAGCAAAAAGAAACTCTCTTATGCTACCCATTTATAGTCACATACCTCACCTTACTTTCCCTGGCAAACACTAATCTGTTCCCCATCTCTGCAAATGTATTATTTCAAGAATGTTATAATATATAATATTATATGATTATAATATATATAATCACATATATTCATGATATATAATACTCATTATATAAATATATATAATATTCATTATATAAACATATAATATTAAATGATTATAATTATATATATAATATAT
>NW_011492971.1:3911-4824 GCF_000754665.1 Bison bison bison | reverse complement strand
TCCAGGCAAGAATTCTGGAGTGGGTTGCCATGCCCTCCTCCAGGGGAATCTTCCCCACCCAGGGATTGAACCTGTGTCTCCTATTGCTCCTACACTGCAGCCAAATTTTTTTTTTTTTAGGGAACTATTTGATTTAAAAAAAATTAATTTATCTATTTTAATTTGAGGCTAATTACAATATTGTGGTGGGTTTTGCCATACATCAACATGAATCAGCCATGGCTGTACATGTGTGTCACACCATCCTGAACCCCCTTCCACTTCCCTCCACACCCCATCCCTCTGGGTTGTCCTAGAACACTGGCTTTGAGTGCCCTGCTTCATGCATCAAACTTGCACTGGTCATTTGTTTCACAGATGGTAGTATACATGTTTCAATGCTATTCTCTCAAATCATCCCACCCTCACCTTCTCCCACAGAGTCCAAAAGTCTATTCTTTACATGTGTGTCTCTCTTGCTGTCTTGCATATAGGTTCATCATTATCATCTTTCTAAATTCCATATATATGCATTAATATACTGTATTGGTGTTTTTCCTTCTGACTTACTTTACTCTGTGTAATAGGCTCCAGTTTCATCCACCTCATTAGAACTCACTCAAATGTGTTCTTTTTTATAGCTGAGTGATATTCCATTGTGTATATGTACCACAGCTTTCTTATCCATTCGTCTGCCAATGGACATCTAGGTTACTTCCATGTCCTAGCTATTGTAAACAGTGTTGGGATGAACACTGGGGTACACGTGTCTCTTTCAAGTCTAGTTTCCTCAGTGTGTATGCCAAGCAGTGGGATTGCTGTGTCATATGGCAGTTCTATTTCCAGTTTTTAAAGGAATCTCCACACTGTTCTCCATAGTAGCTGTACCAGTTTGCATTCCCACCAACAGTGTAAGAGGGTTCCCTTTCCTCCA
>NW_011492971.1:0-1034 GCF_000754665.1 Bison bison bison | reverse complement strand
AAATTTGTAAGTTTCTTGAGGTGGGTGCTCTGATGATTGGTTTGAGACCTTTCCTTTTATCTAATATAAGCATCTAATACTGTAAATTTCCCTATCAGTACTGCTTTGGCATGTGTCACAAATTTTGGTGTGTTGCATTTCCATTTAATATATTTTTGTTAACTTCCCATGGACTATTTAGAAATATATTCCTTAATTTCCAAACGTCTGGAGAATTTCCCCCTATATTTCTGCTATAGATTTCTAGTTTGATTGCATCAGGATTAGAGAACACACTCTGTATTGTTATTTCAGTTCCTTTCAATTTGTTCAGGTTTGTTTTATGAACCAGGATATGGTTTGTGTACAGAATGTTTCATATATGTTTAAAAAGAATTTCATATATAATTTGATATATGTTTAAGAAGAACAATGTTTCTACTGTTATTAGGTGGAATGGTGTATAAATGTCAATTCAAACGTTTGATTGATAGTATTGCTTTGTCCTTTTCTATCATTGTTGATTTTCTGTGCAGTAATTCTATCAATTGCTCAGAAAGAGGTATTGAAGTTTCTAACTATAAATTTGGATATGTCTATTTCTCCTTTCTATTTCAGTTTTTGCTTCAAGGAATTTTAAGTTCTGTTGTTTGCTATACACATACACATTTGGGGTTGCTATCATCTTCTTGGTGGGTTGAACATTTTACTAAAGTCTATTTTATCTAATATTAATAAAGCTACTCATTTCTTTTAATTAATATTTGTATGGTTATATTTTTCATCCTTTTACTTTCAATCTACTATATCATATTTGAAATGAATTATATATATATATATATATTTTATATGAGCATATAGATGGATCATGTTTTTAAAATCATTCTGTTGGTCTTTTTGTATACCATATTTGTGGGGTTTGACCATTTATATTTAATGTAATTATTGATAGTATAGGGCTTATATTTTCCAGATTCTTTTTCTTTATCAGATCAGATCAGTCACTCAGTTGTGTCTGACTCTTTGCGACCCCATGAATTGCAGCACGCCAGGCC
>NW_011492970.1:9870-10758 GCF_000754665.1 Bison bison bison | reverse complement strand
GCATCTAGGTGGCTTCCATGTCCTAGCTATTGTAAATAGTGCTGCTATGAACATTGGGATACATGTGTCTTTTTGAATTATGGCTCTCTTAGGGTATATGCCTAGGAGATGGATTACTGGGTCATATGGTAGTTTTATTCCTAGTTTTATTTATGCATTTACTTATTTTAATTGGAGGATAATTACTTTACAATATTGTGATGGCTTTTGCCATACATCAACGTGAATCAGCCACGGCTGCACACGTGTGCCCCCAACCTGAAGTCCACTCCCATCTTCCCCCCCGCCCCATCCCTCTAGATTGTCCCAGAGCACCAGCTTTGGGTGCCCTGCTTCATGCATTAAACTTGCACTGGTCATCTATTTTACATATGGTAATATACATGTATCAATGCTATTCTCTCAAATCATCCTTCTCCTTCTCTTACTGAGTCCAAAAGTCTGTTCTTTGCATCCATGTCTCCTTTGTCATCCTGCATGTAGAATCGGCATTACCATCTTTCTAATTTCCATATATATGTGTTAATTTTGTTATATTTTTAAGTTCAGCTTTACAACCCATGCAACATGCATCGGGATACATTGTATGAAGTGAAAGTTTCATTCATTTCTTCAGTCTGCCCCACATTGCAGAAATGCCAAACTGGCCCAGTATCATTAAACGATCAATTTTGCTTTAGTGTTATCTTTTTAAATTAATGTTCCAATATGAAACTCTTAATTAATGAACCATTTAACATCTATAATCACAAGTATATCTCATTACCTTTCTTTTGAGGTTTTCTTTGTATAATATCACTTACTAAAGTGTGTGTGAGTGCATGCTCAGTCACATCTGACTCTTTGCGACCCCATGGACTATAGCCCATCAGGCTTTTCTGTCCATGA
>NW_011492970.1:9260-9770 GCF_000754665.1 Bison bison bison | reverse complement strand
TGTTAAAAGGGCTCTTTTTTTTTGTCATTAAAAAAAATATTTTAATTGGAAGAAAATTGCTTTATAATGTTGTGTTGGTTTCTGCCGTACAACAATGCAAATCAGCCATAATTATACATAGATCACTTCCCTTTTGAGCATCCCACCTCTCCTCCAATCCCACCCCTCTAGGTCATCACAGCACCAGGCTGTGCTTCCTGTGTTATATAGCAACGTCTCACCAACTATCTAGTTTACACATGGTATTATATATATATCTTGATACTACTTTCTCTGTTCATCCTACTCTTCCCTCCTCCCACTGTATCCACAAGTCCATTCTCTATATATGCATCTCTATTCCTTCTTTGCAGATAGCTTCATCAATACAATTTTTCTAGATTCCATATATATGTGTTAATACACAAAATTTGTTTTCCTAACTTACTTCACTGTATATAACAAGCTCTAGGTTCGGAACAACAGACTGGTTCCAAATAAGAAAGGGAGTACGTCAAGGCTGTATATTGT
>NW_011492970.1:4339-6169 GCF_000754665.1 Bison bison bison | reverse complement strand
CTGATGCTGAGAAAGATTGAACACAGGAGGAGAAAGGGATGACAGAGGATGAGATGGCTGGATGGCATCACCAACTCAATGCACATGAGTCTAGATGAACTCCGGGAGTTGGTGATGTACAGGCAAGCCTGGAGTGCTGCCATTCATGGGGTCGCAAAGAGTCAGACATGACTGAGCAACTGAACTGACTGAATGCACTGACATGAAAAACTAATTCATTCCAAAAAAAACCTAATTCATGCCACACCTTTTCCATTACCTATATTAAACTTGTGCTCCATCTCCCTTTATGCATAAAACAGCCAATAATTTATACACACATAGAAAATGCCACGGTTTTCTTGTTTTTATCCATTTTTCAAGTATAATATTTTATAAAAAATTTACTAATGCTTAATATCATACACATTTCTTGATAATTAGTGTTCTTTTTTGGCGTATTTTCCTAGACATCTCTCTAGGTCATCATATACTTATTTTATGTTTTAAAATTCAACTTAAACCTGAATAGTTGTCATTAGTTGATATGGTTTCCAAAAAAGAATCAAATTAAAGTTTCCTATAAAGAGCCAGTGCACATAACCAAATTTTAGGAAAGTGATTTATTTCCTTGATTCTCCTTTAGTTTTTAAGCCAATACAATATCACATTGTTTGAAATAGTTAAACTCATTGTTACTTTTGTCCTTGCTGGCTACAATGGGTTAAATCATGTCCCCTCCCCAAAGATATGTTGAAGCCCTAATACCTCATTATCTCAAAATGTGTTCTTATAAGTAGATTATTGTAGATATAATTAGTTCAGATGAGGCCATACTGGAGTAGGATGGTTCCCTTCATCCAATTTGACTGGTATCCTTATAAGAAGAGAGAAATTTTGATACAGACACAGATAGAGGGAAGATGGTCATGTGGAGATAGAGGCAGAGGTTAGAGGCATGCTACAATGAGCCAAGGAATTTCTGGACAGCTAGAAGCAGAAAGAGGCAAGGAGGGATCCTCCTTCTAGAGTATTCATAGGGCTTATGGTCCTGCCAACACCTTCATTTGGGGCTTGTGGCCTATGAAACTAGGAAACGATAAATCTGTGTTGTTTAAAGTCATCCAACTTTGTGGTACTTTGTTATAGCAGCTCTAGGAAACTAATACACTGGCCTTCAATATTTTTCTTTGTTGAATCTCACTAATATATTCTTTCAGGTGAAGTTGTAAGAGCTATTTGTCAAATCACCAAAAAATTCCCATAGGGATTTTACATCTGATTACCTTAAAACATTAAGGAATTTGAGAAAAGTTAACATCTCTACAATATCAACTTCATGTTCGAAAGCATGGGTATATCTGTTATTTAAAACACTTTTATATAACACAGCTTTGTGCTTTAATTATAGGTCCTGTAATTTCTCAATTTGTTTTCTTATTTCTATGTTCCTATTTATTTCTGTAATATAAGGACTATATTCTTACATTCTGTAAAGTAAGGACTCCAAAATCACTGCAGATGGTGACTGCAGCCATGAAATTAAAAGACGCTTACTCCTTGGAAGGAAAGTTATGACCAACCTAGATAGCATATTGAAAAGCAGAGACATTACATTGCCAACAAAGGTCAGTCTAGTCCAGGCTATGGTTTTTCCAGTGGTCAGGCATGGATGTGAGAGCTGGACTGTAAAGAAAGCTGAGTGCAGAAGAATTGATGCTTCTGAACTGTGGTATTGGAGCAGACTCTTGAGAGTCCTTTGGAAGGACTGTTCTTTGGAAGGACTGATGCTGAAGCTGAAACTCCAATACTTTGGCCACCTCATGTGAAGAGTTGACTTATTGGAAAAGA
>NW_011492970.1:775-1419 GCF_000754665.1 Bison bison bison | reverse complement strand
TTTGTTTGCTTGTTTGTGGTTTATTTTTATTAGAGCAGTTTTAGGTTCATAGCAAAATTGAGAGGAATCTTTCTCGAGATTTCTTATATATTCCCTGCCCCCCACATGCATACCTTTCTGCAATATTAACATCTCCCACCAAAGTGGCACATTTGTTAACAACTGATGAATCTACACAGACATGTATTATCACCCAAAGTTGATACTTTACATTAAGGCTCACTCTTTTTGTTGTGCATTCTATGAGTTTGGACAAAGGTATAAATGACATGTATCCATCACTTTCATGTCATGTATAGTATTTTCACTGCCCTAAAAATGGTCTAATTCTACCTATTCTTGCCTCCCCCAGACCAACTACCGGAGTGGTGCATTTTTAAAATCAGTTACCCCACATTGATATGTCATAATCACCCAAAGTCCATACTTTACATTAGGGTTCACTCATGATGTTGTACATTCTATGGAATTGGACAAATGTATAATGACATATATCCATCACTATAGTATCATACAGCCCTAAAGAGCCTCTGTGTTCTGCCTATTCATCTCTTTTTCTCACCAATCTCTGGAAACTGCTGATCTTTTTAGTGTCTCCATAGTTTTACTTTTTCCAGAATGTCATATAGTTGGAATCATGTAAT
>NW_011492970.1:0-675 GCF_000754665.1 Bison bison bison | reverse complement strand
AAAACTGACTTCATTGACTTTGCCAATGACATGAGTGACTTTTCCATATTTAAATGAATACATACACATAGACATATTTACATAGTATTTGGGG
This sequence comes from Bison bison bison, assembly GCF_000754665.1. NCBI lineage: Eukaryota > Metazoa > Chordata > Mammalia > Artiodactyla > Bovidae > Bison > Bison bison. The sequence continues at coordinate 581 of NW_011492970.1, read as the reverse complement.
CTGTATTTTATAAAACTGGATCTTATACATATTATGCAATTTGCTTTTCTCATATAACAATACATCATAGATATCTAGAGTTCTATTCATACCTTGGTTTGAATTCATGTGTCCTGAAACCCAGCATTTTAAGCCGTAAGGGATGAACTTTGTAATATGTTCTGAGCTCTGTGTTTTTGTATTTTTCCCTCTGTCTAAAAACAAAATTAACTAACATTATTGGCACTATTAGTTTTATTCCTTACATCTACCGAAAGTCACAAGAGAGGTCTCCATGTTGTTTTTTTTTTTTAATTTATTTATTTATTTTTGGCTACACTGGGTCTTCATTGCTGTGCGGTCTTTTCTCTAGTTGCAGTGAGCAGGGGCTGCTCTCTAGTTGCAATGTGTCGGCTTTTCATTTTGATGGCTTGTGTTGTTGTGGAGCACAGCCTCTAGGGTGCACGGGATTCAGTAGTTGCAGTTCCCAGGCCCTAGAGTATAGGCTCAATAGTTGTGGCACCCAGGATTAGTTGTTCCATGGCATGTGGGATCTTCCCAGAGTAGGAGTTGGACCTGTGTCTCCTGCATTGGCAGGGGGG
>NW_011492969.1:10756-11298 GCF_000754665.1 Bison bison bison | reverse complement strand
TCAAATTGATGTTTTTCCTTTCTTTGTACTTGGTGTTGCTATCAAGATGCATCTTGATATATAGACACAATTTTGTGTTGAATTCAAAGGATAGCTCACATCTGGTTTTGAAGATGAAGAAAATCTTTATAAACAGGTAGCATTTACGTGGTTTCACCTGCCTTTGTCTTCTCCTGCCCTTTTAAACAGATCTCACCAATGGATGCAGTCTTCAAGCATAGCCATATTCTAGGTCCTGAGCCAATACCAACAGAGGCAGGAAGGATGTTATTAATCTCATCCTCAACATCTCAGTAATAATTTTTCCCAGCCTTGGAATCCAGTAGCCCAATTATAGCTAACCTTTCTATTCTTCTTAGGTCTTTTGTACAAATTAAGGTCTGAGAGTATTCATAGGCACATTTTAAAAGAATGAGTCATAAAAATTGTCCCATCTTTCTGTAAAAACTGATGTATTGATAGTACCAAATACCTTAATGTGGAAATGCTAAAAGGCTTAAATAGGAGCAAAGCAGTTGAAAAACATGTTCTCGCTTATATTG
>NW_011492969.1:10418-10656 GCF_000754665.1 Bison bison bison | reverse complement strand
TCCTTGACCCACAGATTGAACCCAGGTCGCCCACATTGCAGGCAGATTCTTTACAATCTGAGCCACTGGGGCAGCCCCAAACTTTGAATGGAGCTTTGAGAAGAGATGAAAATGTAGACAGGATATGCATTAGGATGTGAAAGTAAAACCAAATTGTAATTAGTTGCATAGCACTCTTCCAGACCAATGATGTTAGCATGCATGCATGCTTAGTCGTGCAGTCGTGTCCACCTCTTTG
>NW_011492969.1:9105-9255 GCF_000754665.1 Bison bison bison | reverse complement strand
GGACCCAACAAAAGGAGAAGATGTTAAGAAGAGGTGGCAAAATTCACAGAAGAACTATACAAGAAAGACCTTCATGACACAGATAATCATGATGGTGTGATCACTCACCTAGAGCCAGACATCCTGGAATGTGAAGTCAAGTGGGCCTTA
>NW_011492969.1:5759-7088 GCF_000754665.1 Bison bison bison | reverse complement strand
TGAGGTTAGCACTGTGTTTTTATCCACTATATTATAATGTCTCTTTTGGTTTCTATTACTGCTTCCCCACATCGGTTGGGTTGTTGAATACTTTATTAATGTACTTTCAATATTGACATTTTATCAATCAATATTCAATGCTATAATGTTTCTTCTGAGTATACATTTATTAGGATCTTATGTGTGTTTTAATTATTGTTATTTTCTGGGTTTTCTGCAATTTAAGGTTTTATTTTCTTTCAATTTAAGAAATATGTGGTACAGTTTTTAATCTCCTCATCTTTGAGGTATTGAGGGTTTTGTTGATATATTAGTTATTTTAATATTTCTTCCCTAGATATCCTATTTCTAGTTGAAGATACACTGTATGGCCTGGACTTCCCTGATGGCTCAGCGGTAAAGAATCTACCTGCAATGCAGGAGATGTGGACTCGATCCCTGGGTGGGGAAGATCCCCAGGAGAAGGAACTTTCAACTCACTCCAGTATTCTTGCCTGGGAAATCCCATGTACAGAAGAGCCTGTTGGACCATGGGGTTACAAAAGAGTTGGATATGACTTAGGAACTAAAACAAGAATTATCTGTTAACAAGTGAATTAGATTGCTTCATTTGTTCATATCAAAACATCCTTAAGATTGCGTGATCATCATTTTGTATTATTTTTTTAACTCTCCTTTGAGTCTGGGTTGCTAACATTCATTTAGGTTCTTTGCATTCATACTCACAAGTGAATTTTTCCTAGAGATTTCTTGCGCTATCACTTATATTATACTTGTAATGTGATACGGGTATCTTCTTATGATTTTATTTGCTATTTAGTGGTATATCAGGCAAGTTTCTTGGTTGATAAAACCAAAAATCAATTTTAGCTTACTTAAGCAAGAAATTTATTTAACATGAGTATATCATGGAGCTTATATTATACAATAGAAGGACTAGAGAACAATGCTTTGAAAACAGAAAAGAACAAAAAGAAGTTATGTAGGTGACAAAACTTGGGCTCTTGCACTAATGCTGCTGGGCCTGTTGCCACTAGACATTTCTCATACCACTTCTGCACTTACTCCAGTAAAGGGATTGAACAAATTAATTATTCTCACAGAACTGGTTTTCATTTCCTTCATATCATCAAAATTTGGGATTGGCTTTTTCTAGCATATGCTAGCTACCAGAAGTTAGGTAAGAAAGCCTTTTTCAGTGATCAATGCAAAGAAATAGAGGAAAACAGTAGAATATAACATTCTAGAGATCTCTTCAAGAAAATTAGTTACCAAGGGAACTTTTCATGCAAAGATGGGCACAATCAAGGACAGAAATGGTATGGACCC
>NW_011492969.1:4773-5659 GCF_000754665.1 Bison bison bison | reverse complement strand
GAGGAACCAGAGATCAAATTGCCAACATCCATTGGACCATAGAAAAAGCAAGCGAATTCCAGAAAAACATTTGTTTCATTGATGAGGCTAAAGCCTTTGACTGTGTGGATCACAACAAATTGTTGAAGATTCTTAAAGAGATGGGAATATCAGACCACCTTACCTGCTTCCTGAGAAACCTGTATGCAGGTCAAGAAGTAACAGTTAGAACTGGACATGGAACACTGACTGGTTCCAGACTAGAAAAGGAGAACAACAAGGCTGTATATTATCACCCTGATTATTTAACTTATATTCAGAGTACATCATGGGAAACTCTGGGCTAGATGAATCACAAGGTGGAATCAAGATTGTCAGGAAAATATCAGTAACCTCAGATATGTCAGGGAAGTCTGGTGTGCTTCACAACTTAGAGACTGAAGAGCAGCAATTCTTTTTGTAGATTATAGTTGCTGATAGTTTCTTTAGGATTCTTGAATCTATTTAAGTAAGTGAGATCAATCTTAGTTTTCTTTGGGAAGCTATTTTTCGGTAGATTTCATTTCAATGTTATGTTGACTTTGTAACAAGAGTCTAGAAAACCTTTGGCACTTGTTATAAAGAAAAAATTTTTTTTCTATTCCCAGAAACAGTTGAAAGACTTTAAGAATGAGAAAAACGTTCCTTATAAACCTCTTTGAAACTCGTGCATGTTAAGGGGGAAACAAGTCCCCTAGTCTAGTCTCTTTAATAAGATTAGATTTTTTTCAATGACAGTTGGTTTACTTTAATTTTTAAAAACTCTCATCTGGAGCCAATTTATGGTAATTTTTATTTTCATAAAAAATCATCTGTTCTATTCATATTTTGAAATTTATTTGCACAAGGTTGTGCAAAGTCATCTAAT
>NW_011492969.1:0-2615 GCF_000754665.1 Bison bison bison | reverse complement strand
GGGTTTTTTTTAATTTTTTTTTTTTTTTTTTTTTTCAGAATTAGATTCAAATTATGCATTCTCAACCAGGACAAGACATAGGTCATAATGTCATTCTGTACTTCATTTGTGATATAATTTTTATCACCTAGTCCAGGTATTGTTCATTTTCTTCATTATATAGTTATTATATTTCTCTTTACAATCAATAAGAAGTGAAATGGTATTTTAAGACCATGTAAATATCCAACTCTTCATCAACATTTCTCACTAAAGTTAGCTTTCAATGATTCTTGCTTGATTTGATATTTACTATGCTTGAAAAATGCTGATTTTCCAACTTAGTACTTCCTCCATTTTACTAGTCAGCACTTGCCATTCTGGTGTAAGCAAGGGTCCTTCCATTTCTTGTATGATTGTTTATTTGTTTAGTTAGTTATTATTGGTATGGACTCATGAACCCTTTTGAATAATTTATAATTAATTATTATATTATTCTTTTAACTATTTTACCCTTAATTCTGTTTTATCTCCTATAAATATTAGTACTCTTGCTATTATTTTGTTACTGTCTCCTGGACATGTACTTTTTATACTTTTATTTTCAACAATCCTATTCTAATTATGCAGCAGTATTAATTGTGTTTATAATCTTGTATGTTACTTCCCTAGTATTTATTTATCTTATAACTGCTGTTTTGGATCTTTTAACTACCTTTATCCAATTCCCCATTCCTCCCTGCCTTTGGTAACCACAAATATGATCTCTTATTCTGTGAGATTTTTGTTTGTTTGTTTGTTTATTGAAATATAATTAAGCTATGTTAATTAAAGGTACACAACAGAGTGATTCAGTATTTCTCTATATTTCAAAATTTCTTTGTTTGAATATTTACTAGAAAATATCTGTCTTTTAACATGTGAGATTAACCCACTCATATTTAACCTAATCACTGATATATTTACTGATGACTTAATCTTGAGATCTTTTGTTATTTTTTTCTTAATACGCTTTTTGGGCTTTTTCCCCCCAAATTCTGTTTTATCTTTGATTGAGCAGCTCTTCTTTTACGATACTTTTTTCTCCTGAGCCTGGTTGCCTGTTTAGCTGGCAATCCTGGTGATTTACTGAGATAAGCCTTAAGCATAAATATAATCAAAAGCTACCTGTAGAGTGTGATGAGTAGGTCACTGGAGTTCGTGGGCTTTAATACTGTTTGTGGTCATGCTTAGGAAGGCATCTGGGCCTAACATTCTGTGCCTGATTTTGTGTAAGATGTCTACTCAAATTCTGATAGAACTTGAATAATTTGATGATGTCCCAACACAATTTGTGAAGTCACTTTCCATGTATGTCTCTTAACTACATTCTCTGTTAGATTAAATGTAGAAATGAATTGGCCCAACCTCAACAGATCTCAGTACGAAACAAGAATAGATAGTGCTACTCTGTCTAGATTCCATTCAATTTTGATTATATCCTATTAAATTAAGATTCTATATCCATTCTCTTCTTCTTAGCAATTAACATACAGAGATTTGGGAGCTTAATATACCTTTCCATTTGTTGTTGTTCAGTCATATCTGACTCTTTGTGACCTCAAGGAATGCAGCATGCCAGGCTTCGCTATCCTTCACTATCTCCCAGAGTTTGCTCAAACTCATGTCCATTGCACCAGTGGTGCCATCCAAACATCTCATCCTCTGTTGCCCCCTTCTCCTCATGTCCTCAATCTTTCCCAGCATCAGGGTCTTTTCCAATGAGTCAGCTCTTTGCATGAGCTGGCCAAAGTATTGGAGTTTCAGCTTTAGCATCATTCCCTCCAAAGAAATCCCAGGGCTGATCTCCTTCAGAATGGACTGGTTGGATCTCCTTGCAGACCAACGGATTCTCAAGAGTCTTCTCCAACACCACAGTTCAAAAGCATCAATTCTTTAGCGCTCAGCCTTCTTCACAGTCCAACTCTTGCATCCATACATCACCACTGGAAAAACCATAGCCTTGACTAGACGGACCTTTATTGGTGAAGTAATGTCTCTGCTTTTGAATATGCTGTCTAGGTTGGTCATAACTTTCCTTCCAAGGAGTAAGCATCTTTTAATTTCATGGCTGCAATCACAATCTGCACTGCTTTTTGAGCCCCAAAAGATAAAGTCTGACACTGTTTCCACTGTTTCCCCATCTATTTCCCATGAAGTGATGGGACCAGATGCCATGATCTTCATTTTCTGAATGTTGAGCTTTAAGCCAACTTTTTTCGCTCTCCTCTTTCACTTTCATTAAGAGGCTTTTTAGTTTCTCTTCACTTTCTGCCATAAGGGTGGTGTCATCTGCATATCTGAGGTTATGGATATTTCTCCAGGCAATCTTGATTCCAGCTTGTGCTTCTTCCAGCCCAGCGTTTCTCATGATGTACTCTGCATATAAGTTAAATAAGCAGGGTGACAATATAGAGCCTTGATGTACTCCTTTTCCTATTTGGAACCAGTCTGTTGTTCCATGTCCAGTTCTAACTGTTACTTCCTAACCTGCATACAGGTTTCTTGCAACAATCACCTTTTAAAATAATCCATTCAACTAAAACATAATGTGATATTTAAGAAGCAAGCTTATAAATTCAGTGCATTACAACTTT
>NW_011492968.1:13770-14523 GCF_000754665.1 Bison bison bison | reverse complement strand
CTGGTATTGAGTTGTATGAGCTGCTTGTATATTTTGGAAATTAATCCTTTGTCAGTTGTTTCATTTGCTATTATTTTCTCCCATTCTGAGGGTTGTCTTTTCACCTTGCTTATAGTTTCCTTTGCTGTGCAGAAGCTTTTAAGTTTAATCAGGTCCCACTTGTTTACTTTTGTTTTTATTTCCATTACTCTAGGACGTTGGTCATAGAGGATCTTGCTTTGATTTATGTCATCAAGTGTTCTGACTATGCTTTCCTCTAAGAGTTTTATAGCTTCTGGTCTTACATTTAGGTCGTCAATCCATTTTGAGTTTATCTTTGTGTCGTGGTGTTAGGAAGTCTTCTAATTTTATTCTTTTACATGTAGCGGCCCAGTTTTCCCAGCACCGTTTACTGAAGAGGCTGTCTTTGCCCCGTTGTATATTCTTGCCTCCTTTGTCAAAAATAAGGTACCCATAGGTGCATGGGTTTATTTCTGGGCTTTCTATTTTGTTCCATTGGTCTGTATTTCTGTTTTTGTGCCAGTACCATACTGTCTTGATGACTGTATCTTTGTAGTATAATCTGAAGTCAGGAAGCTTGATTCCTGTAGCTCCATTCTTCTTTCTCAAGACTGCTTAAGCTACTCGGGGTCTTTTGTGTTTCCATATGAATTGTGAATTTTTTCATTCTAGTTCTGTGAAAAATGCCATTGGTAATTTGATGGGGCTCACATTAAATCTGTAGATTGCATTTGGTAGTATAGTCATTTTCAC
>NW_011492968.1:9899-10565 GCF_000754665.1 Bison bison bison | reverse complement strand
ATTTTTTCTGATATGGGGATTGTTACTTCAACTTTCTTTTGCTTCTCATTTGCATGGAATATATTTTTCCGTCCTCTCATTTTCAGTCTATATGTGTCTTGAGGTCTAAGGTGGGTTTCTTATAGACACTATATATATGGGTCTTGTTTTTGTATCCATTCAGCCAGTCTGTGTCTTTTGGTTGGAACATTTAATCCATTTCCATTTAAAGTAATTATTGATATATATGTTCCTATTGCCATTTTCTAATTGTTTGGGTTTGATTTTGTAGATCTTTTATTCTTCTGTTGTATTTCTTGACTACAGAAGTCTGTTTAACATTTATTGTGAAGCTTGTTTGGTGGTACTGAATTGTCTTAACTTTTGCTTGTATGAAGAGCTTTTAATTTCTCCATCAATTTTGAATGAGATTCTTGCTGGGTACAGTAATCTTGGCTGTAGATTTTCCCTTTCCATACTTTAAATATATCTTGCCATTCCCTTCTGCCCTGCAGAGTTTCTGCTGAAAGATAAGCTGTTAAGTGCATGGAGTTTCCCTTATATGTTACTTGTTGCTTCTCCCTTGATTCTTTTAATATTCTTTCTTTGTGTTTAGTTTTGGTAGTTTGATTAGTATGTGTTTTGGTGTGTTTCTCCTTGGGTTTATCCTATATGGGACTCTTTGTG
>NW_011492968.1:9079-9799 GCF_000754665.1 Bison bison bison | reverse complement strand
GTATTTTTGTTTTGTTTGTTGTTTAGATGAGGCATCCTGCACAGGGTGCTACTGGTGGTTGGGTGATACTGGGTCTTGTATTCCAGTGGTTTCCTTTGTATGAGTTCTCACTATTTGATATTCACTAGGGTTAGTTCTCTGGTAACCAAGGTTCTTAGAGTCAGTGCTCCCACTCCAAAGGCTCAGTGCTTGATCTCTGGTCAGGAACAAAGACTCCACCAGTGGTTTTTTAAATGGCATTAAATGAGATTTAAACCAATATCCAAAAATGAGTAAACAAGGATAAACCCCAGACCAATGGCAGTTACAAAATCAGGCAAATAATAATTAAAATAATGGAATATACACATATACATATACACCCATGAACAAAGTGAAAACAGTCCAGCAAAAATAAAGTACAATAGATTGATCTGGTGAACGAAGGATATTAAAAAGTATATTTACCAATTAAGAACAAAACTAACTTAAGCATAAATTGGAAGACAAAACTAAAGCAAGGTGCCAAGTAGGGAATAAAGCAATGAAAACAAAACTAAAAAATACGTTGAGAGGAAAGGAAAGAAAGGAAGAATAGATATGCAAAGTTAAATAGAGGTAGATGAAGAAGGTTTATATACATTAAAAATTAACTGCAAGGGGAAAAGAACAGTAGGAAAAGCAAATAAAGGAATAAATGTAGAAAAATATGGGTTTAAAAATTAAAAATGTAAAAAAGAG
>NW_011492968.1:8511-8979 GCF_000754665.1 Bison bison bison | reverse complement strand
AGGAAAACTCCACAAAGCTGCAAAAGCCTAATGTAGAGGCAGAGGTTTAAAACAATAGAAAATGTGACTGAATATACAGATATACATATACAACCATAAGCAAAATCAAAACAGTTCAACAAAAATAAAGTACAATAGATTGACCCAGTGAACAAAGGAAATCAAAAATTATTATCTACCAGAACAAAACTAATTAAAGCACAAACTGGAAAACAAAACTAAAGCAAGGTGCCAATTGGGGAATAATGCAATGAAAATAAAACTAACAAATATGTTCAGAGGAAAGGAGAGAAAGGAAAGAAAGAAAGAATAGACATGCAAAGTTAAATAGAGGCAGATAAAGAAGATTTATATACATTAAAGATTAACTGCAAAGGGAAAAGAACAGTAGGGAAAGCAAACAAAGGAATAAATGTAGAAAAATAATAAGTTTAAAAAATTAAAATTAAAAAAAGAGGAAAACTTCAC
>NW_011492968.1:4503-5657 GCF_000754665.1 Bison bison bison | reverse complement strand
AAGGACAGGGATAGCTGGCATGCTGCAGTCCATGTGGTTGCAAAGAATCCAACACGACTTAGCAACTGCACAACAATAAGCACTATAGCCCATGAGATTGCCTCTCAGATAGCTCGGAGGAACTGCTCTACAGAGGTGATGGGGAGGTCAGAATATATGTGATTTTGGTGAGGGAAGTATGTGCAATTAAGCATACATCTCAGTGCAAGTTTATTGCTGGTCATGAGGAGCATATGTCTCTATTATTGATTTTAGTGCCTTTCTAGGTATGATAAGATGCATGAATTGGGGTTCATAAAACTTCCTACTGAAGATATCTATCTGAGGGTCTGTTCTGCCAGCTTTTCCCAGAGCACAGAGTGCCTCATTCCTGATCTCCACTCTGAACTCCTTTCTGGGTGTGTTAAAGGTCAGTGACTGCAGTTTCCAGTACTTAATCCTTGTGGATTTGGATAGCATCAACATTCTCCAGTTGGAAATGAATCTGGCTGTAAAGCATATAAGCATTTCAAGAAAAATAAAATGCAATTCATTGTACAAAGAAAGCAAAAGTTTTGCTATTGGAACATTAAAGAATGCAGGCTACCAATTAGTTAAAAATTGATTTTAAGTTATATTTACCAATCTGTTTTCATACTATACATAAATTGCCCTGGACAGTTAGAAAGCTCTTATTATAGTAATATGGATCAGAGGGAACCAATACAAATGCAAATTTGAAGTGGATTCTGAATCGTAAGTGTGTGTGTGGCAGGGCTACTGAGAGTTAAGTATTCTATGAGATGTAAAAAATTAGGAAGAATACTGGGAGAAATAAGCCAAGATGAGGAAATATTAACATTTTAACCCATTTTCCACTTGGTTATCATTTCCCCTAAACTTTGAAGCCTTCTATCTTCTACCTACATATTTTCAATCTCTTAAAATTGTAATTTTGTTGCAGGTAAAATTTACCTACCTCTTCTATGTCTATCCTATTAGCTGACTGATCCAGAGAACTTCAGATCTGCATTTCCATCGCTGCCTCTGTCTGATTATTGTAAAAGACCAGATCTTGGGTGGCCTTGGCTTGCAACAGCTGTTCCCAATCAGAGACTGAGGCCAGGTCACGGTGGTGAGAGCACCAGATCCTAGCTACTAGCCCAGGGGTTAGT
>NW_011492968.1:3928-4403 GCF_000754665.1 Bison bison bison | reverse complement strand
TTCAATGTCATTCTCCCAAATCTTCCCACCCTCTCCCTCTCCCACAGAGTCTGTAAGACTGTTCTATACATCAGTGTCTCTTTTGCTGTCTCATACACCGGGTTATTGTTACCATCTTTCTAAATTCCATATATATGCGTTAGTATACTGTATTTATGTTTTTCCTTCTGGCTTACTTCACTCTGTATAATAGGCTCCAGTTTCATCCACCTCATTAGAACTGATTCAAATGTATTCTTTTTAATGGCTGAGAATTACTTTTATGGGGCATTTCTTTTGACCAATCCTTTTGGCATCCTTGTACAATGAATTACATTTATTTTTCTTGAAATTTTTATATGATACAACCAGATTTACTTTAGAGTTTGCCAATGACAGCTAAAGAATGTTGCTTGCCATCCATGTTTCCTTTGGTTAATCATTTTGATTTGCCTGGTTCACAGTCCATAGTTGGTATATCTCAGGATCCTCCCAT
>NW_011492968.1:0-923 GCF_000754665.1 Bison bison bison | reverse complement strand
TATATAAAGTCTTCTCTTCAAACAACAGGGAACCAAATGTTTCTCATCATATTCAAGGAGCTTTAATTAAGATGACAGCTGTTGGAATATTTAGCTCATGTCAGTGTTATTTTTAGTGAGACACTGGTTTTTAAATGTCAGAAATGGACTTTTAAGGAGACTTTTCTACTATAAGCTTTTTTCCTTTTTTTTTTTTTTTACTGTCAATCCCCCTGTCATTTATTGGATCTTGCAAATTTCATACCTAAAGTTTAAATAACTCTTTTAATGCTATGTGAGTTTATACTACATGGCCATGGTTCTCAAAATGGAGACCCTCAAGAACTATCCAAAAAGAACATGGGATACAGTCTCTGGATCTCTGGGCCAGAAACAGCTCACTTTGCCTTCAGCCAGAGTGGAAGAAACTGGTAACTCGTGGACCAAGAGCTCTAGTGCTCATAAGGGTATAATGTAGTGAGTAATAGGGAAAAATATGCCTTGACTAAAGGGTGCTCTGGACTGACTGAGAAAAGCTTAAAAACAAGTGCTATGAAGATTGAATTGTTCATAAGTAACTTCACTGTGTCCCAGAACAAGACTCAAGAATATTAATGGTAATTAAACTATCTAGCACCCAACATGATGAAATTCACAGTATTTGGCATTCAATACATAATTACCAGGCATTCAATGAGAAGTATAATAAAACGAATAAAGGAAAGAAAAATTCATGGTAAAAACAGACCAAGGAGTGACTGAAATAATAGAATTAGTAGAAAACAAATTCTAAAAGTTACTATATTCCATATGCTCAAAAAGTAGAAGAAAACATAAGCATGTTAAGAAGAATCATGAAGAATATGAAAATTGAACTTTTATAATTAAAAGAATGACAGATGAAAACGTGCTATATGGTGTTAACAGATAATTAGAAACCAAAG
>NW_011492967.1:9276-9958 GCF_000754665.1 Bison bison bison | reverse complement strand
GACCATTAATATTTAAAGTGAATATTGACATAGTTAGAATAAAATCAACTTTTTTTTTTTTACTGTTTTCTGTTTATTGAAATTGGCCTTTGTTCTTATTTTTGTCTTACACATTTTGTATTTTATGGTTATAATGGAAGATTTTCAATGATTTCAATTTCTCTCATTTCATAGTACATCAGTTATACTTTTAATTTTACAATTTTTAGTGTTTTCCCTAGAGTTTATAATTTTCATTTATCCAAATCCACTTTGAATTAACACTGTACCATTTTCCACGTAAGGCAAGTACTCTACAAAAGCAAAATTTTCCTAGCTCTTCATTCCATACCTTGTATCATTGCTGTCTTTTATTTTACATATATATATACTCTATATAGGTGACTCTTGAACAAAGCAGCAAAGCAGGGGTTGGAGTACAGACCCTCTGCACAGTTGAAAATCCACATAAAGGTTTGCAATTGACCATGAATAAATAAATGGGAGAGAGAGAAAAACTTTTCTGGAAGTACATTTCGCTGTAGATGAAAATTTCTTCCCTTTTTCTAAACTTTGAAGACAGTATGACTTAGCATAATTTTTAGTCCTTAGCCTGCTTGCTGTTTCTGAGCTATTTGTATTTGTGGTTTGGTCTTTGGCATTAGTTTAAGAACTGCTCAGTTTTCATTGCTTCACATATTGC
>NW_011492967.1:4144-6160 GCF_000754665.1 Bison bison bison | reverse complement strand
ATGGAGGAGAAGGAGGAAGAGAAGAAACTCAGTTAAGGCTCAGAAATGTATGTTTCAATCATTTCTCTGTGAATGGGTGCTAAAGTTTGAGAATGACTGATTGAAATTAAAAGGGAAATTGAACAACAACTTTATGTTAGCAAATTTAGATGACGTCTTCAACTTTGACAAGAAAGTATTAAAGTAATAATTGAAGGGGAGGAAAACACTGAAAAAGAATAAGCATTCCATACTTTGGATCATTTTGTGTCCAAAAATCCCTGGTTTTTTAAAGATAAAAGAATACAATAGAATTTCAATGTGTGTTTATAAATGGGAATAGATAATTATAATAAACCATCATAGAAAAAATAATGGTATAAAAGAGGTATGAAAATATTTATTAATTGCATGCTATACATAAGATATTCAAATGTATTCTCTTATTTAATCTTTACAACCCTCTCATTAATGGATGACGACAGTGATATCTGCTCAGAAGATGAGCAGATATCTGCTGGTTTATGGTGACATGTATGAAACATTATTCAATAAGAAATATTTTACCCTATGATGTAAATTTTCAAGATATTCAAGATTATCTAATAGATCATCTCTGAAAATAAAATATGCTAGAATACATTTCTATATACTGTGATATAAATGGGAGTAGGATGTTCATTGCCAATATTAAAGCAAAAATATATTAAAGGTCTATTTGAAATAACACAATATTGGCTATTAGTGTTTAGTAATTACTTTTAGTCTACATGCAGTAGGTTGATACAGATTATTTCATTAATTACATAAAAATAGAATCACTACATTTGTCACGCTTGATTGTTTGAGATGTTTATAGTATTTTGGTAGGATATTCTGTACTTAAAATTTTCTTTGAAGCAAGTGATAGAAGTTCAATGCAGATTGATTTAAGTGAAAGAGGGACCTACCAAAAGACCATGAACAAACTCAGAGAAACCAGATTGATGGGCAAGCACCTAGAATCAAGCACCTAGCATCAGTTAAATGCATCTTGATGGGAACCAGTAGGGTCTACTAAATAGACACGTGCAGCTCAGCCTCAGGAACAACAGGGACTTAACTGAATGTTTTTGAGTGTGTCTCCCATTTCTACTCTGTGTGATAGATTTCTAATTTTCAGCCTGTAAAGTACTTCTTTCTGCAAGGTGTTAGGCATCACCTCTGTGTTTTATATATTGCAAGTTCAGTTGATGGAAAGAGACAAAAATCTCTCATCTTAGTTCCAGGACCAGAGATCCCAGGGAAAGATTCATTGACCTTATTTTTTCTTGACTCATCTTCAACTAGAGGTCAAGAGGTGAAGTGGTTTGTACAAATATGCCAAGTCCCTTCTGGGTGACTGGAGTGTGGGAAGAGAGAAGTACTTCCCAGAAGAAAAGATTGATGCTTGGAAATTGGTCCTGTGGTTCCAAACCACACTGATAAGTTTAAACAATGTAGACTTATATGCTGAATGACATCTTCCCCCTGAATACTCCTCTGCAGTACTTAAACTAAGATAAAGAAACACAATTAAAGATTACCAACAAAGACTTAAATTTCACAAGTAATAGCATTGTAAATGTAAGTAGGAAAAAAAAAGAAGGTGGAATCTGAATCTATATAATGCTCAAGGATAAGGAGGATAGTTAATTTATATTTAATAATAATACATATATGTATATGCATGCCTTGTGGATACTAATATTTTCAAGAATTTCCCTTCATTTATTTTGAAATAGTCTACTTTCTGGCACATGAAATAGCTTGTTAAATAATTACATATGCCTGTTTGCATGCTTAATTATCAAGACAGATTTTTAAAAGGCTCATTTTTGGTTCATTCTCTCAGTAGAAAGCAGTGTATGAAATTGCTTTTATTATAAAATAATAATGAAAAGATATTTCCAATCTGATGAAAATAACCAGTATCTTTGAAAGGCATATATATTTTTGTAATTGAAAGAATAGTGTCATATTTTTTTCTGACAATTTCAATTCCTTTGGTAAAATTTT
>NW_011492967.1:817-1214 GCF_000754665.1 Bison bison bison | reverse complement strand
TTTGTTCTTAACTTCTGGTTTCCTTTGCTCACTGGGTCAATATATTGTACTTTATTTTTGTTGGACTGTTTTGATTTTGCTTATAAGTGTATATATGTGTGTGTGTATTCCATTATTTTAATTATTATTTGCCTGACTTTGTAACTGTCACTTGACTGGGGTTTCATCTTCGGTTTCTAACTTCTGGGTATTTGTTTTAATCTTATTTAATGCCATAGCAAGCCACCTGTGGAATCTCTGTTCTTGGCCGGAGATCAAGCCCTGAGACTTCGGAGTGGGAGCACTGACTCCAAGACCCTAGACTACCAGAGAACTTCTAGCCCTAGGGAGTATCAAATAGTGAGAATTCCCACAAAGGAAACCATTTGAAAAAGAGAGCCAGCATCATCCAACTACC
>NW_011492967.1:0-592 GCF_000754665.1 Bison bison bison | reverse complement strand
CAGCATGTATCTCACTATATACAAAGATTACATAAACCACTGGACCAACCTTAGGAGGGCAGAAACCAAAAGGAAGAAAGAGTTCAACCTTGAAGCTTGGGAAAAGGATATCTCAAACAAAATAAGCTTTAAAAAATAATGAAAAGGCAGAGAAACATTGTCCAAATGAAGGAACAAACTAGAAATACAAAACTCCAGATAAATGAAAAGGAAATAGGCAAAGTGCCTGAAAAAAAAATTCAGAATAATAATAGTAAAGATGATCAAAAACCTTTAAAATAGAATGGAGAAAATGCAAGAATCAATTAACAAAGACCTAGAAGAATTAAAGAATTAACATACAGAGAAAACACAATTACTGACATTAAAAATACCCTAGAAGAAATCAATAGCAGAATATCTGAAGCAGAAGAATGAATCAGTGAGCTGGAAGATAAAGTAGTGGAAATAACTGCTGAAGAGCAGAATAAAGTAAAAAGAATGAAAAGAGCTAAGAATAGTCTCAGAGACCTCTGGGACAATATTAAATGCAACAACATTCAAATTATAGGGGTCCCAGAAGAAGAAGAAAAGAAAAGGTATGAGAAAATTT
>NW_011492966.1:9999-10378 GCF_000754665.1 Bison bison bison | reverse complement strand
TCATCTGGGTCCATTGTGCTAAAGCCTCCAGATCTTATAAAGCACAACCCTTCACTCCAGCCCAGCCAACTCCTTTCTTTCCCTACTCTACCATGGCCTCCCCACTTCTCAAGGTTTCAATCACTCCCCAAAGCATGTCCCTCCCACAACCATCCCAGCTTCTCTTTCTCTCGTCTGGATCATAACAGGGCTCCTGGGCTCAACAGCAGGAGTCAGGCTGTGCTGAAGCGGCTCCCATGGCAGTTACCCCATGAACCCTGACTTGGCCGGTAGGCTGGGCTCTCCCATGCTAGCCCACCTCCTTCTCCCAGAAGTTCACTGCACAGGTCTCCCCAGACAGTGGCTGGTGCTTTCAATCAGGATAAAACAAAAGTGTAAG
>NW_011492966.1:9145-9667 GCF_000754665.1 Bison bison bison | reverse complement strand
TAATGCTCTGTGTATCTATGTAATACCCTGCATTTTCTTCTCTAGGCTGTGAGCCTCTCAAGGGCACAGATATGTTGTGTTCTTCTCTGTAGCCCAGTGCCTGGCATATAATGTGTCCTGAAAATACTTGTCCTGCCCTTGCAGGACCTGGACTAAGAATTACCACTGTAGCTGAGCCTCTGTTTTGCTGCCAATTCCTATAGGTGGAAAGGCCTCTGGTGAATACCCTTCCATCTGAACTTTGAAGGAGATGTGAGCATCAGAAGATCCATCCCCTTTTCACTTATCTATTTTTCAAACACAAAGATTGTGTTTAACTTACAATTAATGAGGGAACCGGTAAGATGTCACAGGCTATTCTAAGGAGAATGCAAAACACCTTTTTCAACTTAAAAAAAAAATCCTTTCATCTGTGGATTTATAGTCCTGTATTATGGATGGCCGACAAAACCCCACCCCTTTTGGCACCTGGCTCCCAGCGGGAAGGATGAGGTAGACAGCCTTCTTTTCGAAGTTGTTTCA
>NW_011492966.1:5612-5826 GCF_000754665.1 Bison bison bison | reverse complement strand
CAGTATGGGTAGAGACAATAGGAAACATTTTTAAATGAACAACAAGCTTTCACAGAGACTGTCTCTATCACATTGTTATTACAACATAGATGAGCTGAAGCTTCATTTGTATAGATTTAGAGGAAAGAAGACCCTAAAGAGACAACAAGCATATAGAGGTAGTTGAATAGCAATATGGGAAGAAAAAAAAGAAGCATTATATTTATTCCCCGTT
>NW_011492966.1:4478-5512 GCF_000754665.1 Bison bison bison | reverse complement strand
AGGTAAAGCCTATGAAGCCACACTGAACTATTTGCTCTCCTTTGATTTTGTTGTTGTTTATTATCATTGCTTTGACTATAGATAAATGTCAAGCAACTTTTAAAATGAAGCATAAGCTACAGTGTTGCTTTGTAAACTTGTTAATCACATTTGCTGCGACAAGGTTTTAAACGGCTACACAATCACGAAGCAAAAGCTTTAAAATGACACCAGGAACAGAGATTACAGGCACTTCTCTCTCAAGGTTAACTTAGCGCATTTGAAAACACCCATTTGTAAGGGGAAATGTCTTCATTTCACCTCTGGTTGTGCATAATCCAGATTATTAAATAGTTGAACAGTGGGAGCTATCATTCTAAGAGGAACCAAATGCATACATTTGAGTTGGCTCCTTTTCCTTCTTTCTTGCACTCAGAAAAGGCCACAAATTGCAGGCCACGCAGCCGGCTGCTTCTCAGAACTGTCTTCGATCAAATCAAAACCTCATTCCTCATGCCCAACAATGGGCTGAAAATCTGTCCTTTTCTCTTATTTGGGATGCCTTCTATTTGCATCTCGATTGCACATCTCTGCTATGATTCTGCTTTGGGAAACAGAAATGGATGCAAAGTCAACATGTTAGGAACTCAAGGAACGAGTCCCTGAATAACACTCCCATCTTGGAAAACGAGTTGGTGAAGGGAAACATAGTCCCCAACGGGTTCCAGTCCATCAACAGTATGTGATCTATTGGCAGTGAGAGACCTCTGGGTGCTGTGAACCAGCCTCAGAGCTCCACCGCTGCAACACCCAGTCACAGGGGACTATCTGAACCCAGTCCAGCTCCACAAGCTGAACTGGAAGCGCCACACGCGCGGTGATTTGGCTAGCCCCAGAGTGCTACGCAGCAGTGGGCTAGGTGCAGTCGTCCTTCAGAAAAGGCGAATTGTTGACATAGTCAGTTCTCTACCCCGCTACAGAAGGGGCAAGCACTCTTTTCTCCAAGTTATCTACAGAAAATTAGCTTTTATCATTTTTCATTTTCTACATTTTGC
>NW_011492966.1:0-1088 GCF_000754665.1 Bison bison bison | reverse complement strand
CATACAGCCACTGGGGCCGAGGGGGGGAAGCTACATTGCTCAGTCTCCCTTGCAGCCATAAGACAAAGTCCTGGCTAATGAGATGTAAGAGGCACTGATGCGTATAACTTCTGGGTCATTCTCTGGGAAAGGGGCATGTGCCCTCGCCTTCATCTTTTTCTCCCTTTCCCCTGGCCAGAGTGTGGACATAGTGATGATCACTTTCTTCACTCAGGAGGATGAGGGCAGCAGTTACAGGAGGGTAGAGCTTTGTCAGGAATGAGCCTGGGTGTCTGAAGATCTCACGGAATACGGCTGCCCTAGCTCCCCATCTCTATGACTTTTGCTCTCTATCTAGTTTACACTACAGTTATTTTTGGTAGTGGTTAAAGCAGACACATTGATACCTTAACAAATACCCCATACCTTCTAGCCAGTGTGAATTCATGAGCTGAACTAGCTACTGCAGTCAGCCCTCCATATCCACAGACTCAACCAACTACGGATTGAAATTGGTTGGCTGAATCTGCAGACGTGAAACCTGTAGATGCAGACGGCTGGTTGTACTCATTGCTCTGCATCACTTTATAGAAGGGGCCTCCTGGAACCAATCCCCTGTGGAGACTGAGAGATGACTATTCAGCCTCTTCCACCTCTTAGATTCTGTTTAGGCCCTTTGGCCTGGTGTGCAAAGCATGTGAGCCTTCAGTTCTTATGGCCTCTTAGGCTTTGTGTGTCTCTTACCTCCCTTCCTTTCCCTGTTTCTGGCTGAAGGCAAGAGTCTACATATGCCAGGTCACTATATGGGCCACAGTTAGCTTCTCCCCAAAAACCAGAGCCAATGGTTCACAGTCCCAAAGGAAAACTTTGCAAAAATTCCAATTGCAAAACACAGTCACATGGAAATATATTCCACCCCAGGTTTCCTCGATAAAGAGCTTTCCCACCCCACAGAAATCCTGCACCAAAATTCTGTCAGCAGTGGCCCAGGCACACATTGTAGGCATTGATGACTTATTTTCTTGTTTGTTATTGTTTAGTTGCTCAGTCATGCCTGACTCTTTTGCAACCCCTCCAGGCTCCAGTGTCCATAGAATTTTCCAGGCAAG
>NW_011492965.1:14588-15036 GCF_000754665.1 Bison bison bison | reverse complement strand
GATGTATCTGTTTTTTACTATGCTGCCTAGGTTTGTCATAGCTTTTCAACCAGGGAGCAAGCGTCTTTAAATTTCATGGATGCAGTCACCATCTGCAGTGATTTTGGAGCACAAGAAAATAAATTTTGTCACTGTTTTCATTGTTTACCCATCTATTTGCCATGAAGTAATGGCACTGGATGGCATTATCTTAGTTTTTTGAATGTTGAATTTTATGCCAGCTTTTTCACTCTCCTCTTTCACCTTCATCAAGAGGCTCTTAAGTTCCTCTTCACTTTCTGCCATAAGGGTAGTGTCATCTGCATATCTGAGGTAATTGCTATTTCTCCTGGTAATCTTGATTCCAGCTTGTGCTTCATCCAGTCTAGCATTTCTTATGATGTACTCTGCATATAAATTAAATCAGCAAGGTGACAATAATTCATAGCCTTGACATATTCCTTTCTCA
>NW_011492965.1:11349-12078 GCF_000754665.1 Bison bison bison | reverse complement strand
CAAGAAATTCCAGATGTACCAGCTGAATTCAGAAAGAGCAGAGAAACTAGAGATCAAATTGCCACCATCCACTGGATTATAGAAAAAGCAAGGGAATTCCAGAAAAACATCTACTTCATTGACTATGCTAAAGCCTTTGACTGTGTGGATCACAACAAACTGTGGAAAGTTCTTAAAGAAATGGAAATACCAGACGACCTTACCTGTCCCTTGAGAAACCTGTATGTGGATCCAGAAGCAGCAGTTAGAACAAGGCATGGAACAGTGGACTGCTTCAAAATTGAGAAAGAAGTACATTGAGGCTATATATCGTTACCCTGTTCATTTAACTTATATGCAGATTTTGTCATGTGAAATGCTGGGCTGGATTAATCACAAGCTGGAATCAAGTTTGCTGGGAGAAATATCAACATCAGATATGGAGATGATACCACTCTAATGGCAGAAAGTGAAGAGAAACTAAAGAGCCTCTTGAAGGTGAATGAGGAGAGTGAAAATGCTGGCTTGAAACTCAACATTCAAAAAAACAAAGTTCATGGCATCTGATCCCATGACTTCATGGCAAATAGATGGGGGGAAAGTGCACACAGTGAGATTTTATTTTCTTGGGTTCTGAAACCATTGTGGACAGGGACTGCAGCCAAAAAATTAAAAGACACTTAACTTCTTGGAAGAAAAGCTGTGACAAACCTAGACAGCATATTAAAAAGCAGAGATATTACTATGCCA
>NW_011492965.1:8944-10994 GCF_000754665.1 Bison bison bison | reverse complement strand
ATGGATACCCACTCTAGTATTCTTGCCTGGAGAATTCCACAGACAGAGGAGCCTAGCAGGCTGCAGTCCATGGGGTCACAAAGAGTTGGACAAGACTGAAGGACTAAGGACAGCACAGCACAACTGCCTGGGGGTCTGTAATCCTGTATTCTCAAAGTTTCCTCAGAGTTCACCATAGGAAGAGGCAGCAGTGTGATGACTGCTAGATGGCAGGTATTCTCCTTCCTCGGGTTTCACTGGCTCATGTTGAAGGGCTGCAATTCCCGATTCAATTCCTCAGGTCTTCCCTTCTTGGTCATGAATTTGACCAATGTTTGGAAGACATTTCATGATCAACTTTTGTCCCACAGCACTGGGAGACTTATCCTAGTTCAGGCAAAATGCTTGATATGCCCCTCCAGGTGTTACGTTTTGGACTAGGCCCCATCAATAATTAAAAATTGGATTCTGTCTAACTATAATCCAGGAGACATTTTCCACTGTTGCTTCTTTCCATACCTAGAATCACACTATTACAGTCATTTTATTTTATATATGTGATTTTCTCAAAATATTTAGCCACACAAATATTTTTGGAGGTCTGATTATACATTGGTTACTACAAGAGACAACAGTCTTATAAATTAGAGAGGACATAAGTAGTGCAGCTAGTAACATTGACAATGACATAGTGCAGCACAAAGCACTATTTGAAAACAAAAAAATTAAACAATGATTTGTATAACTAGTTGTAATCCAGTTGTAGTAATTGAGTGACCAAAGGAGCTATAACTGATTTAATGACCTATTTGCAGTTCCATTGTACTGGCCATGTACATTTATGCTTGGCTTAATCTTTTGAGACAAGCATATGTTACTGGCAGGATCAACCAGGTAGAGAGAAAAAGAATAAATGTTCCAATTCTGCTCACAAAAGGCATAATCTACCAAATTACTACAAGTCATAATTAAATGAAGAAGAACATTTTTCTTACACCTAGAAAACACAAACCGATAGTCCTTTTAGATAGAAACCATAAAAATTACAACCATATTTACCCATTTACTCATTCTTGTGTAACTTTTTGTTAAGGGCTTTATGAAGTCATCAGGTGTTCTAGTAGAATTCTTCAATTTTCAGTTCAGCATTGTGTGTGGAAAGTTAGACACTTATATTTCTCCAAAAGTCCTTTTTAATTGTTAAGAGGAGGCATTTTTGCAATGGCATTAGAGTGAAACCATAACTGTCATCAAAAAGACTTAAGAAAGCACATTTAAATCTAATTACAATGCAATTGATAAAGCAACCCAGTTGCTGCTGTGACATATGACAGTTTCAGAAAATAACTAGAATTATGACTGATAATATTCCACCTGGACACATCAGACTCTTAGGAACTCTATATAATCTCTAGAATATTTGTACTATTTATCATATAATGCAACTTAAAATTTATTACTCACTTGACAATACTCTATTAACATACCAAGTGAACCTAATTAGTTTAATATCTCCCTTTGGGGTGCCTCAGGGGCTCTTTGAAGCACCCCAAAGTTAGCTAGAGGTCAAAGGAACTTTATTATATAATTTAATTTGTGAAGCCCTATCAAAGGAACACCAAAAATTTTTTTAAATACATCAGGACCATAGGTCACTGTGAAACTTAGCCAAAGTGACTATACAAAATTTCAAAGGCAAATACATTCTTTAAAAGGTAAACTTAAATATCAAACGCAGTTTAGCATGTTAAGAAAACTTGTCTGTTTTAACAGAGAAAAAAGCCAAATTTACATTTTGCACCTGCTTATTTTAAGTTTCATTTACTCAGTTAAACTTGTTTGAAACTTTGTCAGTCCTGATTGATCATGTACATAACCATTTTTGGGGTCCATTTTCCATAAACCTCTCATTACTTTATTTGTTTTAACAAATTTTACCTTTTAAGTTGTAGAATATCTGGAGAGATCCTAAAACATGTATTTCTAAAAGTTCATTTAAAGCTCATATCTCATTTGTATTTTCTTAAAATTTATCTAAAAAGCTGTTGTTTCATTTACACTTCTTTATCTA
>NW_011492965.1:7550-8618 GCF_000754665.1 Bison bison bison | reverse complement strand
TGTGGGTGCCTCACTTAGCTTCCTGATGTATTACAAAGAGCGTGTACTGCGGCTCAAGGTCTAGTGGAAACAGACTAGTCTACCATGTTGGACCTGTTTGCTTATAATCAGCCTTGTAATGTCCTAGGGTTATGTCACTCTTTCAAAGGTTGTTCCCTGCCCTCTTCCCTCCTGTTTCATTTCCCCTCTCAGAGATTTTACTCCCATATTCTTATGGAAAGCAGAGAGGGGATGGTCTTATCTTCTGTAACTGCTTCAAGTCTGAGTAGTGGCATGGACTGCTGGTCAGGGAATAAAAGTCTTTGGATACCTGATATAGGGGCCTCAGGGGTAGGACAGCTTCTTGCTTTAATCCATATGGATTAGAATTCTTGAATAGCCATCATTTTGATGTGGAACTATTTTAAGTGCTTCCATAGACTTCCTGTGAATTTCCTTGATAATAAAGCCCATTTTGTAACAGCATCAGAATGCAGATGTATCTATAAATGACAAAAGACTTAAAAGTCATAGTTAAACATCTGGTTAATTGGTAAAGTAAGTTGGATCACACTTATTCCTTAAGCAAAGTAACCAGAGATCTCAAAGGCAAATACAAAGCACTTAAAGGCAAAGAAACTCATATAATGTGTTATCAAAAATGGCATTCCAAGAATACTTTTTTCTCTGAACAGAAAGAAAAAGCCAAATCCAAGTCTTAGCTTACTCCCAACATGATTCATTTACTCAACTAAATTCAATCTAGTCTTAGGAAATCCTGATCATGCATAGCTCTTTTCAGTATTTTTTTTTAATTCCTCACACCTTCTTCTACTGACAACACATATCTTGATATCCCTACAGTTTTTTTCCCCCACATTGAGGTACTTTACTTGCTGACAAATTTTTGACAGATATAATACCTTATTTAGCTTATGTTAAGCGTAGGCACAATGAAAGTCTTATGCTTAATATTATAGTTAATTTGATGATGACTCAGGACATGTCTATATCATTAAAATTAGATCAACAAACTTAAACATTGATACCAGCTACCAATTTAATATTAAATATTTACCAGTTCACGTG
>NW_011492965.1:6643-7450 GCF_000754665.1 Bison bison bison | reverse complement strand
TTTAAATTTCTCTTATATTTAGAGTTGATTGGTTTGTCAGTGTTTATTACTTTTATTTAAGCCAATTAAATAGAGCTCTTTTTACAAATCAACTGCAGCAATGTTATCCAAAAACAAAGATATATGTAATGCACATTGAGGCCTCAGTTCTTCAAGGTTTCTGTCCTGAATCAGGTATAGCAATGTAAAACCCAGTTTACAGAAGAGGTTGGATTAAAATTGGCTTTCTCACAGGTGGAACAAATCAAGCTCATTTGGCTAGATGGCCAAATATTAATATTTGCATAAAAAGGAATTTCTAATTACCTTGGACGAGACAACTTCTGAATTACTTTACCCTCTCTAAAGAAAGGCATTGCAAGAGAATGTTCAAATTACCATACAATTGCACTTATTTCATATGCTATCAAGATTATGCTTAAAGTCCTTCAAGCTTGGCTTCAGCAGTACATGAACTGAGAACTGCCAGATGTACAAGCTGGATTTAGAAAAGTCAGAGAAACCAGAGATCAAATTGCCAGCAATAACTGGATCATAGAAAAAGGCAAGGGAATTCCAAAAAAGTATCTACTTCTGCTTCATTGACTATGCTAAAACCTTTGTGTGGTTCACAACAAATAGTGGAATATTCTTAAAGAGATGGAAATACCTGACCACATTTCCTGCATCCTGAGAAACCTGTATGCAGGATAAGAAGCAACAGTTGGAACTCAACATGGAACAATGGACTGGTTCTAAATTGGGAAAGGAGTACATCAAGGCTATACATTGTCACCCTGTTTGTTTAACTTATATGCAGAGCACATC
>NW_011492965.1:5995-6543 GCF_000754665.1 Bison bison bison | reverse complement strand
TGAAAGAGGAGAGTGAAAAAGCTGGCTTAAAATTCAACATTCAAAAAAAGAAGATCATGGCATCTGGTCCCATCACTTCACAGCAAATAAATGGGGAATAAGTATCAGATTTCATTTTCTTGGGCTCCCAAATCACTGTAGATGGCGACTTCAGCCATGAAATTAAAAGACTCTTGCTCCTTGGAAGAAAAGCTATGACAAACCTGAACAGTATATTAGAAAGAAGAGACATCAATTTGCCGGCAAAGGTCTGTATAGTCGAAGCTATCATTTTACCAATAGTCATGTATGGATGTGAGAGTTGGACCTTAAAGAAGGCTGAGTGCTGAAGAAGACTCTTGAGAGAGTCTCTTGGACAGTAAGGAGATCAAACCAGTCAATCCTAAAGGAAGTCAACCTTGAATATTCATTGGAAAGACTGATACTAAAGCTGAAGCTCCAGTACTTTGGCCACCTGCTGAGAAGAGCCAACTCATTGGACTCTGATGTTGGGAAACATTGAAGGCAGGAGGAGAAGGGTGCCATAGAGGACAAGATGTTTGAATGGC
>NW_011492965.1:3857-5895 GCF_000754665.1 Bison bison bison | reverse complement strand
AAGTTTGATCAAACTCAGGGAGATAGTGAAGGACAGGGAAGCCTGACATGCTGCAGTTCATGGGCTTGCAGAGTAGGACAGGACTTAGGGACTGAACAACAATAACTCTAAAATTTACATTAAAAAACAAAAAGCAGAGATAATGGTTTTTGAGAAGACCAGAGAAGGCATTTGCTTCTCAGTGATACAGGCAATTTCTTCCTAGGATGATTTTGTTTCCCCCTTTTAAAAATATTTACATGACTCTTAAGATGAACAGGCAAGATTTTGGAAGTGGTAAAAGGACTTTTTGGAGCCTCCCTTCTGGTGCTATAAAGACTACATTGTAAAACAAGTTTTGTTTTTTTCCCTTTTTATTTTTTTGAAAGAATTGAGTGGCTACCTTAGGAAAGTTTCACCCCTCCTTCTCTCTCATAGGGGAGAAGGCCTCCTGGGATGGCCGAGTGACAACACTCAGGCTTCTGCAAAATTAATCTCGACTGAGAGGGAAAGAGGTGAAGGCAACAGGGAAGACAGGCTGAGGAATCTGCCTTGTAATCCTACTGGGAACTTGTCTGTCAGGGGAGTGGGCTCAGTGTTTTGCTTGAACCAATATGTATCTGAGTTTCACAGAAGTTGTCTTGTTGGGGACAGATACTCTAATACTGTAGTCCATTTCATGATTCCTTTATCCTGTCACTGGAGTCTGCAAGTGGCAGGCACCCTAATGGCTTTTCTGTGCCTGACTTGTGCCCACATGATATTAATTGGCCTGGTCTTCAGCTTAAGGGAGGGAGAGGAAAGGAGAGCCCTCACCCGCTTAGGTGGCAGCTACTGGGGCACAATGACCTTTGGGCCTTCAGAACACACCAGAGAGGAACCCTGGCCAGAGTTCCTCAATTGCTTCCATAGCCACTTACCTGTTTGCAGAGGGTTCGAGGAGAAAGAAGCAAGAAGATGTAGAAGAAGCCTTAGAGGAAAGAGTACCAGATGTCTATGTATTACCAAAGTACCAGAATAAACCAAAACCTAGCCAACCAGAAAGTCTCATTAGACCTGTGACCTTTGTCCAAATGCTCCGAGTTTTCCCTCTCAGGGGGAGCTCCCTAAACTGGAGCTGATGCTCCCCACTGTCAAAGTTACCTGGGGCTGCTGTAGTGGAACTAGAATCAGATGCCTCAAGTCCAAGGGAGCCCTAGGGCCTCTTCATTTTCAGGGAGTTACTTTCCTTTGTACTTCTATCTGAGAGACTATAATTGTGAGCCATTCTGGGGCCATTGCTCTTCTGATCTTAGTATATCTAATATATGCCCTAAAGAGCTTTCCTTAGGGATAGATTAAATATTTCCCATTTTTATAAGTTTGATAACGCCAAAACACAAAAGACATGTGCAAATTCCAAGAAAGACAGCACAAACAAATTCCAGCATTGATGCACAGATGAACCGGTTCCAAAATCAGGTGGATAAATTTACCCTATGAAACAAATGAACTAATTCCAATGAGGGTAGGCTTGTCTTACAAGAAGTAATTCCCCAATGAACTGGTTCAATGTAGAGTCCAACAATACTTCCGCTTTCCAACAGGGTACCCCAACCAAATTGGCTTTTCCCATAAAGGAAAAGCCCAAATTGAAGGGGGGAATATGTTCCTGGTGTGTACAGCAGAGCAACTTCACCTCCAAAATTGAGACCACTGACTCATAACACAAAAGGGCAGACAAACAAGCAAATTGACTGAACGGGCCATCAAATTGAGTAGATTTACCCTTGAACAAAATCAAGTCTGTTGACTTGTAGAAGTTTGTTGGTTCCTTGTCTCAACTCCCAAGTGCTGGGGTAGCTGGTGCCGCTTCAGGGAATCTTGAAGAATAGATCCTCAGGACAAATGGTCCTAGAAGCTGCTTAGGGCCTTGTCTAAATATTCCCTGATTGGGGCCAGCTAGCCATGAGCAGTAAGGCTCCTGTGCTGGCTCACCAAATTTGTTTCCGTGTCCAAGCTTACTGTACTTGTTGCATAACAGGGTGATAAATCCAAGAGAGGTATTGAAGCAAGGAAT
>NW_011492965.1:1585-2941 GCF_000754665.1 Bison bison bison | reverse complement strand
GGTCTCATTTGAGCTCTAGTAAACGTAGGTACAACATTTTATTTTTTAATTAGAGGAAAATTGATTTTACAATGTTGTGTTGATTTCTGCCATACAACAACGAAAATCAGCCATAATTACACATATATCTCCTCCCTCTTGAGCCCCACTTCCCCTGCCCATCCCACCCCTCTAGGTCATCACAGAGTGCCAGGCTGAGTTATCTGTTATATAGCAACTTCTAACCATCTCTTTTATATGTGATAGTATATAAAGACATTTATATTAATCAAACTAAAAAGTGCATACTAGATATTAATATAATACTGAATATTTTTTAGATCACATGAACATGAAATTTACTCTCGCTAGTTTCCTTCGTATTTATGAGTATTTATATACAAATCAAGGCCACCTATCTAGGTTAAATAATTTTTTACTGGCATTTATGAAAAATACACTGAAGACATTTATTTGTCCTCGACAAGTTCCAAATTACCTACCCTTTTTCAAAATTTGTATTTTAAAAAGATGGCAGAGATAAGGGTTCCTCTAGAAAAACAGGTAGAATATTTTCATTTCAAAAGCATGAGAGGAGAAAAGCAAGTTCTTCCTTGATGATTTTATCCCTCTTTTGTTCAATACTTACAAGCTTCTGAAGACAAATAAGGAAGGTTTTGGGAATGGTAAAAGAATTGATGGGCTTTGGATTATTTTTGGAGCCACCCATTTGGTCTTCTTTTCCATTCTCAGATCTCTGTTTCCATACCATGGTTTGGACCATTACCATTTTTCTCCTAAATGACAATAATAGTTTTCTAACTGACCTCCAGCCTGTTCCACTACCACCTGTTGAGCCGTGGCACAGCCTCTAGAATAAATACCTAACCATATTTTTCCCTACTCAAAATCCTTTAATGACTTCCTGTTTTATATAATAAAATATTAGCATGATCTAAGATTCTCTCAAAAGCCTCTTAATTTAGCCTTGCTTGTTGCTTTTAATTCCTACACTCCATCCTGGACTTCTCCAACCCTCTTCTTGAATATTATATTCCACTAGGCTGTCCTTGAACATATTTTGTTATTTCATTCCAATCTTTTGTACATTTGGCTCTCTCCAATACCTTTAGACCCGTGTCTACCTCATGGTCTTTGTTCTTCAAGCTCTGCTCAGTTGTGCTAGTCTCAGGGAAATATTTCCTTATTTCCTGTCCTCTGCATCTAGAGGTGACTAATTCCTCTTTGCTACTTCTCTGCGTGGTATACATATCATACATACACTTGGTAGGTGCACATTGATTTCAATCAAATTCTCAGTGTAGTATCTTGTCATCTGGTTGATTAGGAGTGTAAAAGAAAAATAAAGTACACAAC
>NW_011492965.1:0-1485 GCF_000754665.1 Bison bison bison | reverse complement strand
TTGCCTGTTTTTGAAATTTGCATAAATGGAATCACAGACTATGTGCTCTTTTGTCTGACAGGTTTTTATGTGAAGCCTTATAAAAACCATAATGGTGCCTATGAGGGCACAATATACTGAAATAGTCCATGAGGGTAATGCTCAAAGAGGGAAACAAATACTTTAACAACTCTTAAATAAGTAGAATCAAAAAGTCTAAGAACATTTGGATGGGTATCCTCACACTGAAATAAAATAATCTGGCACATGGCTTCCCAGGTGGTGCTAGTGGTGAAGAACCCACCTGCCAATGCAGGAAACATAAGAAATGCAGGTTCTATCCCTGGGTTGGGAAGATCCCCTGGAGGAGGGCATGGCAACCCACTCCAGTATGCTTGCCTGGAGAATCCCATAGACAGAGGAGGCTGGTGGGCTATAGTCTGTAGGGTTGCAAAGAACCAGACATGACTGAAGTGACTTATCACAGCACAGCACATATATTGTCTATGATAATGCAAAATTAAATATAAAAAACTTTTGAAGAAACTGTAGAAGAGTTCTTCACATTTTTCTGGGGTAGAGAAGATATTAATTTTAAGTTAACTCAGTTCTATTTTTTTATTTCTATTTTTCCTTTACACAAATGTAAAAAGCTGATAAATCTAAAGATTATAAAATTGGTTTATTGTAAAAGCAATTCAAGAATACCTAGTTAAAATCTTATTCCAATGCCACCCAATACAACCAAGAAGCAGTTAAACACTTTTACATTAGAAACAAGGACAAAAACCAAGAAAGACTACATCAAAGCTGTAATTCAAACTCAGAAAGAGAAAGGCTTAGGTCTCCTTCAGGTCAATACAATGGGTACAATTAGGTCAAAGCACCATTTTCTTTAGACACCACGGTGCTGCTACAACATTGAGGTGTAACTGATTCTATTTAATCAATACTGACTGAGAACTTACTGTGTGTTGGGCACACAGCTCACTAAACCGTGCATCTGCCTTGAAGATCATACAGTCTAGTGCTGGAGAAAAAATCATCTTGTAAGGGAGAAGATAAAGATAGGAAGCACAAAGGAGGGATCATAAGCTCTAAGAGAAGGGTTCTTGGAAGGGATAATGTTTGGATTAAACTTACTTTATAATTGGGGGACACGCAGGTGAAGAAAGTTGACAAATTATTTCATTTTCATCCGTAATGAATTTGAGATACCTGTGGGATATTCAAGTGTGCATGTTCATTAGAATGTCAGCATTATAGGCAAGGAATGCATATTTGGATGTTACCAGCATGTGATGGAAGTTGTCAGCATATATATGGGAGCTGCAGTCATGAGGAATGTGTATTGTGAGAAGAAAGCAAGAATTGAATTCTGAAAAACACCAATGATGAAATGACTGACAGAAGAAGATCCTGCAAAGGAATTGAATAGGCAAAGAAGTAAGGAAGGAAAGCAGGAAATGAAGTGTCTTGAAACCTGAGAGAAGACATTACCCCAAG
>NW_011492964.1:16057-16669 GCF_000754665.1 Bison bison bison | reverse complement strand
AGATAGGTCTACACTATCTCTCTGTGGCCATGGCCTGAGGGATTAACCTTTCTCTGGACTCAAGCCTTAGAAATCCTTGACCTGTTCCCCTTGGCCCATCAGCCATGTGGCTGGCAAAAGTGAGAATTTCAGCCTGGGTGAAAGTCCCCTCCCACTGTTGCTTGACTGAACTTCTAGGAGCTACACGGTGGCTGGCATGCTGGTGGCAGGGAATAGGACAGAGAAACTGATGCATCCCAACCCTGCTCCTACTGGCTGTGACTTGGAGTAAGGCCCTTCCC
Organism: Bison bison bison; assembly: GCF_000754665.1. Lineage (NCBI taxonomy): Eukaryota > Metazoa > Chordata > Mammalia > Artiodactyla > Bovidae > Bison > Bison bison. The sequence continues at coordinate 16,388 of NW_011492964.1, read as the reverse complement.
TCCCTAGCTTTCCATTGCAACCCCACAGGTCACAGGGTTGATGGAGGTTCCAGTGAGTCAATGGATGTAAATAAACTGTGTAACAATAATAATTTACTGGATGCTCACTACGTGCCAGGCACTATTCTAAGCCCGTTTTGGATATTAACTCATTGAAGTTCCACAGCCACACTATGACCTGGGGACCTATTGTTCTTGCAAACTTATAGAGATTTTGAGGGAGATATAAGAGACAGAGAGACTAAGTAACTTGCCCTAGGTCACAGGGCTAAGAAGGAGCTAAAGAAAGAAAGAGAAAAGTTGCTTAGTCGTGTCTGACTCTTTGGGACCC
>NW_011492964.1:15354-15677 GCF_000754665.1 Bison bison bison | reverse complement strand
TGCTGGGAACTCCTGGCCTCCCGGAGGGCCTTGAACCCAGCCTCAATCCCCTCGAGTCATTCTCTAGGGGTATAGGGGTTGGGCCCAGAACCTGGACTCAGACCTCTGCTCCCTCTTTTGATTTTGTGCTTCATCTTGACCCTCAGTCCCACCCCCACCCATGGGAGTTGGAGAGCCCAGTGGGTAGCTCAAGACAGCGCTTGCAAGGTCCTGTGCTCCTCTTCCAATCAGAAGCCCCATTCTCTCATATCAGCCAGCTGAATAGCCACCCCTAAGCTGGTCCTCTTTGTTGGGGGGGGCGGGGAGAAGGGATTTTGGTCAGC
>NW_011492964.1:14067-15157 GCF_000754665.1 Bison bison bison | reverse complement strand
CTGGGGGCCTTCTCAGACTTATTCCTTAAGAGCTGCTGCCATTCAACCCAAGGCAGTGCGTTCATCAGTCTGCTTTGATCCCAGACTCCATGAATATGTGGCAACACAGAGTGCTGGATAAACGGTTTGTAATAGAATGTGATGGGCTCTTAAAAGCTCTCCCTATCCCCACGGCTCTTTTCCAGCCTTCAATGATCCCAGAGAGCCTGAAATTGCACCATGAGCACTTTACAGTAAGTTATTATTTGCCATTGACACCACAGTGTGAATTAGTTGATTAGCTGACTGGAGAGCTGGGATGGATGTGGAGGGGGAGGGCACTGGAGAGATCATGTCAGAGGCTTGCAGACTTGCCTAGAAGGGTACATCTGGGCCTGACTCAGGTACAGGGGAAAGTAGTGCCAAGCCCCCAAAATGCTGGGCACAGGTTGAAGAGCGGATAGGCTAGGGAGACTGCACTTCCTGAGGCACTGGACTGGGAAACGGAAGACCTAGGTTTGAGTTCTGATATTGCCACTGATCAAACTGTGTGACCATGGTCGGTCATGCGCCTTTTCCTGAGCTTCGAGTTCCCGTCTGTGTACTAGGTAGAGACTGCCCTGGATGGGGACAAGGCAGGTGGAATGATTTTAAGTGGTATCTTAAGGAGAGCATTCAAGGATCTGAATTTCTCTGAATTTCTCAGACCCAGCAGCTCTGAGCTGGGTCCTGCCTAAGGATTCCCTGTGTTCCTGAAGAAGGGGAGGAAGTAGAGCCTTAGGAAAACAAATTCTGGGCCACAGGAGTAGGGAGCAGAGGGTTCCTGCTTTGTAGAATGCCCAGTTCCTCATCCACACAATCTCAGAAAGGTAGCTAAAGAAAGAGGGGAGGAAGCAGAGAGGGAATGAGAGGGCTAACCCCAGTCTATCCCCCTCACTGCATTCACTTTTAAAATAAAACCCATTTATATATAAATGTTGGCTTGATGCCCAGTCTCTGTAGAAAAGCTTTTCTGTATTAAACGCTACAATGAATTAAATTAACCATAATGATTTCTTTGTGAATGAAAACCTCTCTCTCTCTCTCTCTCTCTCTCTCTCTCTCTCTCTCT
>NW_011492964.1:11574-12373 GCF_000754665.1 Bison bison bison | reverse complement strand
CCTGCACCCAAAAGACATCTCCAAGTGTGGGCCACTGGACTCTGGCCTGTGCTTGGGTATGTAGCTGTGTGTGTGCCTAGTGGAACACAGGTGCATGGGAGTCTTGATCTGTGGGGAACCCACCCGGGGCTAAGCCCTGTGCATGCAGAGAGAAAATTAGAGGAGCTCTGCCTTTGGGCACGCCTAGATGCTGGGCAAGGACCACTTAGAAGAGGGGCTATGACTCCCAGCTATCAAGAACTGGGGAAGACTGCTTGAGGGTGGTAACTTTTAGCCTGGGGACTAGAAAGCGGGGCCCCAATAACAAACAATCTTCCCCATGGACACAGAGCTTTGTATTTCCAATGCCCTTTTAAAGGTATTATGTCATTTCTCCCACACATCCTAAAAAGTATGTGCTATTATCCCCACTTTAGAGATGAAAACACTGAGGATTTCGAGCCTCTAGTATGAGTCAAGAAAAGACGCTGATGCTGGGAAAAATAGAAGGCAGAAGAAGGGACGAGTTGGTTGGATGGCATCACGGACTCAATGGACATGAGTTTGAGCAAGTTCCAGAAGATGGTGAAGGACAGAGAGGCCTGGCATTCTGTAGTCGATGGGGTCACAAAGAGTCAGACACGACTGAGTGACTGAACAAGTACCAATCAACTTGATAACCATGGACTGGCCCCAGCCCACTCTACACATTACTTCTCTGCCAGGCCCAGTAGCCCTTGGCATCCACAGCCAACATGATGACCACAGTCCTTAAGCTGTGCCTCATGCAGCCTTCTTCTGCTCCTTCACCACCTCACAA
>NW_011492964.1:9004-11449 GCF_000754665.1 Bison bison bison | reverse complement strand
ACCCAAGTTGCCGGGGTTGGGGCGGGAGGTGGACAGGGAGCAATGAAACCAGAAGGGAAGGGCCTAACTTTCCCATCATGTGCTCTTGGTTGCCCCTTGACCCTGTGTCTCCTTTTCCCAGGATCCTCACTCACCCTTTCCCACCTCCCTACCTGCCCTTGTCACCTCAGACCACTGCTGTCAGGCTCCCATCCCCACTTCAGCTCTCACCCTGTCCTAAGCGATTGAACTACAAAAGTCAGTGGATGCTTTTCTCTCCTTAACTCCAGTGTACCTTTCAGCCAAATCTGATATCTGTGACCCCCTCCTGCTTTCTGAAAACCGCTATGTCCTAATTCTATCCTCTCTATTTAGATGCATCTTCCCTGGTTCATCCTCCTACTTCTCTTACCTGGTTTTTTTTTTGTTGTTTTTTTTTTCTAAGTCCCTTTCCCAGGCCCCTCTTCTTCAGCAGCCCCCTCTTTAAATGTTGTGTTCCCCAAAGTGCTACTTGCAAGCTCATCTCCCCCATAGATGCTCCCTAGGCACGCTCCGGCCCTCCTGTGGTTTCCATTACCTCCTCTGGGCAAGTGAATTCCAAAAATCACCTCAACCTGGACCACTCCCCCAAGCTACAGCTGGTATAGACATTTACCCAGTGGTCATCTCTGAAGACACTGCAGAGCCACCTTGCCCCACATCGAACTCATCATGCTCCCAGGCCACACTTCTACTAGTCTCATATATCAATCCACTCAGGCTCTCAAGCTAGAAACCTTCTCTCCTCCCTCTCCCTAACCCTTCACATCTAATTAATTACCACAACCTGCCAATTTTACCTCCTTAATAGCTCTGGAATCCATCCCAAGCATTCCATCCCTACAAACACTGCCCTAATTCAGGCCTTTATCATTTCTCTGCCACCAGAGTGCGACCTCCTCTGACCAGCCTCCACACTGCAGCCAGAGAGCCCTTTTCTGCAGACATATCTGAGCATGTAGTTCCCCAATTAAAATCTGCCAGTGATTCCCCCATAATGTCCAGAGTACATTCTAAGTTCTTCAGCCTGGCACACAATGCCCTGTAGGATCTGGCCCTACTCTCCTATCTTACCTCTGAGCCTTGGCATGTACTGTGCTTTTTCACGTCACACTGGCACTGTCAGCCTCCTCTTCAGGTGACAAACTCCAACTCACATGGGCAGCTTGGTGGACTGGATAAGACTGTGGGTTAGGGAACCTGACTGCCTGACCAGGCGAGTCACTTACTTTCTTGGTGCCTTAGTTTCCCTAATCTGTAAAATGGGGATAACAAAAGTTTTTCTCATAAGGTTGTATTCATCTCATAAGGAAGTAAATTAGATCATGCTTGTAAAGCACTTAGAACACTGACTGGCACATATTAAGTGCTGTATAAGTGTTAGTTGTTATTAGCTATTATTCCCCCTTCAAGGACCAGTTCACACATTACCATCCTTGCGAAGCCACCTCCTCCTCTGAGACTAAGATAAGTGGCCCTCTTCAGGGTCCCTAGAGCCCTTGCTAAATTCCACTGTGGCACTTGAGATCATCTGCCTACTGCTTGACCTTCCTTCCCTGCAACATGATATGAAGCACTGAGGTCTATTTATCTTTGTATCTCTAGTGCCTAGCTGAGTTTTCATTTGAGCCTCAGACCAGCCTGATAGTACTAATATTATCTCCATTTTGCAGATGAAGCAACTGAGGCTCAGGGTGGTAAAAGGAAATTTCCCAAGATCACACAGCTAGAAATTGACATTACATGGATTTAAACCTAGGCCTGTATTATGCCAAACTCCCTGATCATTATACTTTATCTAACTGCCTTGCGGGAGGGAGTCTTAAAATCTTGTCCTGGAAGGAAGGATTAAAGGAACTAGTGGATGCCTGGAGGAGAGATAACTCAAGGGCAAGGGCAATCATCTCCCACCCATCTGTTTGAAGCTTACCGGTGCTTGTATGTGTGTTTCAATAGTGGTGCCAACGCATGTGTTGGACACGTGTGCAATGAGGTCATGCCAGAATGCTAGGGAAAGAAACCCAGAGATGAAGACCTTCATCTCAGAGACCCCACTTACTTTTGTAAAGTCCTCAAGAGTTTACAAAATGCTTTCCCATCCCATTTTGTCCTTTGATCAGCCTCACACACCTGGAATGAGGTAGCCATGTCTCACACAGGGCAGTGACTTACCCCAAGTCACCCAGCTCCAAAGTGGCAGAGCCAGGACTCCAACATCTAATCAATACATAACAGTTTCAACAAGCTCCATTTTGTTCCAGTTGGAAGTCTGAGGAGAATGAGACCTTGGCTGGGGAGGGTTCTTCCCTTAAGAAATGGATATATGAATGCTGCAGTGGTTTGGGATGGCCCGCCCAGAGGATTGAAAGACAAGAGAGAAGGTCTTTGAGACTCAGTATTTTCATCTGTAAATGGAATGACATCCCC
>NW_011492964.1:6843-7352 GCF_000754665.1 Bison bison bison | reverse complement strand
CTTGGAAATACCACCTCTGACCCTTACCAATGGTATGACCTTGAGGAAGGCATGTAACCCCAGGATTTTTTCTTGCCTCATTCACATCTGCCTTATGAAATTGCTGTATACGAGAGCACCCATGTGGAATCCTGGCACAGGGGCAGGCATTCATAATGGTAGACACAGTGATTAAGACTTAAGTCATACTGCCTGGATTTCAAGCCCAGCTGCATTATCTACCAGCTGTGTGACCCTCGACATGTCACTAAACTTCTCTGTGCCTTGGTTTCTTCTTCACGGAGATAGTTGCAAAGATTAAATGAGGGAATACATGTAAATGTTTCGAACTGCTTCTGGCACAGAGTATGTGTTGGTGATTATTGTTTTATCAGACAAAGGCCTGAGAGGAATGAAATACACCCCCCCCCCAACCTCTTCATGAACAAAGACATTAGTTGAAGCCAGTCAGAACAGATTAATGGGGTTCCTTTCATTCAGCTTCCTAAAGGCGCAGAATGACCCCTCAG
>NW_011492964.1:4521-5267 GCF_000754665.1 Bison bison bison | reverse complement strand
GTGCGTGTGTGTGTGTGTGTGTGTGGTATTTGTATGACTGTAGGCTGGATTCAGAAGTCTCCCCTGGGAGGCTTGGGGCCCAGCCATACCTTAGATAAAGCAGAGCAAGAGAAGGAATCTTTATTGTTTAGAAAAAGAGCAGGAGGGGAAAAGAGACAGGGTTAAACAGCCTGCAAAAGATAAGCCCAGGAGTGGAGGCCTATTCTGGCAGAGACCGGGAGCGTCCTGGGGAAGCAGCCAGGCAGCTTTCCAGAAAGTGTGAGCTCACGGGCCACTAGACATTAGCCTGGGCTGGGGTGGGGTGTGGTGGAAGTGGGGGCAGCCTCTCTAGAGCCTGGAGGAGAACTGCTGAGCTGAGGAGGGGCCAGGCAGAGGCCTCTAACTACAGAGATATGAGGATGATAAGTCTCTTGGGCTGGATGCTGTTGGACTGTGCCTGACACATCATGGGTGCCAATCCTTGATTACTAGATGGATGAATGAATGAGTACGTGAATGAATGAATGAATGGGCTCTGTCTCCCTTTATCACCATGAAGGAGCCCAGCCCAAGCCCACCTCACAGACAGGGCTGGCTGCTTGCAGAGAGGTTAAAGTAAGTGGTGCCTCAGGAAAGAACCTGAGCCTCTTCCTTGTATGTGCAGTAGATGGGGCCCTGGTTCCTCATCTGCATGGGCAGCAGAGCCCCTCATGGCCATGTCATCTAACCTCCCTTCCCTTCTGTTTTGATGGAGAAACCAAGATTCA
>NW_011492964.1:0-468 GCF_000754665.1 Bison bison bison | reverse complement strand
AATGCATGAAAGTGAAAAGTGAATGTGAAGTCGCTCAGTCGTGTCCGAGTCTAGTGACCCCATGGACTGCAGCCTACCAGGCTCCTCCATCCATGGGATTTTCCAGGCGAGAGTACGGAGTGGGGTGCCATCGCCTTCTCCGATAAAAATCCCCATATGTGCCCACTCATGTGCACGTGCGCTTGATGTGTGCACATACATACCCTGTTTCCATAAGTCTGGTGATGGCTGTTCCACTATTTGGGCCTCTGGAGCTGGTTTAGCCTCACCTACCATTAAAACTAGCAGCCCAGCCATCACCCACAATCCACTGTCCACTCAAAGCCCTGGCCCCAAGGGCCTTTTGAAAACTCCTGACTGTGTCAGTGTCCAGGCTGGTGTTGTCAAAGATCAATACTAAGTAACAGGTTTGGGGAGATAATGGCTAAGGAGATCAGATTCTTTTTCTGTGCTCTTGTACTCATACCT
>NW_011492963.1:12913-14295 GCF_000754665.1 Bison bison bison | reverse complement strand
ATGCAATGAACCAGACGAGTATATGAGGACATGTCCCTACTCTCAGAGAAACTCCGGTTTCATCTAACTTGAAACTATGGCACATTTTCTACAACAGAAGTTAAATCACTGGCCATGGGAGGGAAGTAAATAGGAAAGCTGAGAAAGATTTCAATAAGGGGATGAGAGTTGAGCAGGGATTCAAAGTAGGATTTTGGATGAGAAGGGCAGAGATGGGAGAGAGACAAAAGGGCATTTTGGACTGAGGCAACAGCTTAAGCAAAGGTACGGACGTGAGTGCAATGTACAATGTGTTGGAGGAATGGAGAATGGTTTTGTATGAATGAAGTGCAAAGGATACCAATTTCTTGTAAATGGACATTTATTTCCAGGTTTTTACTATCACAAACAATGCTTCAGTGAATAGGTCTATACACATTTCTCTTGAATACTTGTGTTAAATTTTATTTACATAAACTCTTAAGAGTGAAATTATTGGGATAAAAGGTCTGTGCAATGGAGTGAGAAGGGAGTGGAAGGAGGGTGGAAAGGGACAAGTAAAGGTAAGAGGCAGGGGAAGAGGGATCTGGAGTGGCAGGAGAGGGGCTCAGGGGTTGGAGAGAGTGGTAGTGGGGTCAGCAGTACAAGGGAGCAGGAGAGGAAGAAAGAGAGGGCAATAAAGAGTAGGGAGATGGAAGGGGAGAAATGGTGGTACTTGCAGGATAGGAAAAAAAGGGTTGAGGAGGAAGCAGGGGAATGAGAGATGGAGGGTATAAGGGAAGCAGACAGGTGTGGTGAGGGTAAGAGAAGATGAAGGGTAAGAAAGAGTAGGGGATAGCGGTGAGGTACAGGAGAGGTGGAAGAGGGGCTGTGAAGAGGAGAGGCAAGAAAGAAGGAGTAAGAAAGAGGGTTTAAGAGCCAGCATGGGAATATGGAAGGTGAATAAGATGGGAGCAGAGGAGAACCGAGACAAGAAAGAGGGATAAGAGAGCAGAAGGATACGGGGAAGAAAGAAAGAAAAGACAAAAAGAAACCTGTAATGCTAAGGGCCCCAGGACCTCAGAGACCCCCCTCCATCCTGTGGGCCCCAGAGTTCCAAGAGAAATCTCTCTGTCCACAGCCTCTTCCCCAATCTCTACAGACTGGACCCAGAGTCTACCTCCACCCTCACCCTGGACTGTGTGGAACAGCCGAGTCCTCCACCACTGGGGTTCAGAGGCCCCCTCGGGATTCTCCCTGCACGATTCTGGTTCAATATTCCTGCTCCCAGGTGAGGAGGTTGCAGTGGAGGGTCAGCCCTCCTCCCAGGCAACTGCAATTAGCTTAACAGCAGGCACTGGTGGCTGGCACTCCCCGTCTCTGCCCTAAGAGAGAGGGAGGGAGTTGAGGGAGGTGAGGCAGGA
>NW_011492963.1:9964-10314 GCF_000754665.1 Bison bison bison | reverse complement strand
GCCTCAGAATCCCCTGGGATACTTGTTAAATAGGCAGATGGCCCCCTCCAATTCAGCTTCAAGAGGACAGAGGAGGGCTCAGGAATCTGCCTTTGGAACAAGGGTCCAGGTTATTTTGCTTCCAGAGGCCTTTCCACCACACTCTGAGCAACATGGTCAGAGCTTCTTACAGACATTAAACATGTACACTCAAATGCAAATAACTCCACTGTGAACCTGGATTTTGGCAATGTAACCCCACACTGGCCTTTTCCAAAGTGGGGGCAGGGGTGTGGTGGTAGTGCGTTGTGGTGCAAATTATCCTCCTGAGGAACACGGCTTTGCTATCTCACTGGCCTCTCAAGTTTAAC
>NW_011492963.1:7360-9864 GCF_000754665.1 Bison bison bison | reverse complement strand
AGGAGGTATTTGTAAACTTCCTTGAATCAGATCAGGTCTTCCAATTCATTTTTTTCCTGCAATGATCACGTTTGAACACGTTTGAGTGCCTGGCACTGTGCTGGAGAACTAAAGATGATAGAGATAGGGAAGACAAGATTGCTATCTTTAAGGAGCAGGAGAGATAACCCTGTGTATCAATCATTAGAAGTCACTGTAATAAGTAGTATGTACTTGGTACAAGTGATCCCATAAAGGGAGGAAGGATCAACTGTGTTTTGAGGGGTGAAGCATAGGAAAATATCTCCATATGGGAGAGGCTAGAGTTGGGGCTTAGAAAAAATGAGTTGAAGTTCACTGGATAGAATATGGCAGGAATAAGTGCACTTAAAGCAAAGGAATAAGCAGGTATAAAGGCCTGGGGGTTTGAAATACTGCCAGGTTCAGACACTGTTGGTAGTTCAGCATAGTTAGAGGATACGAAGGGGGCCATGATGGGAGATCAGGCTGCAGAGGAAGGCCATGGCCATAATATCATAATATATTATGATATGTTCTGGATGCCAGGCTTCATCCTATAGGCAACAGAGAACCTTTCGTGAGTTTTAAATAACTGCTTTTTAAAACTGCTTATCACTTCTATGACTAACTTTTTAGATTTATGTTCTGAAAATGTGGATGATGGATTATAGGCATCAAGACTGGAGGTAGAGAGATCAGCTAGGAGACTATTGCAACAATCTGAGTGAGAGACGACGGGGGCCTCAACTGAAGCAGTAGCAGCAGAATTAAAAATGGAGAGAAGGGGATGGATATGAGAAGAGGTAAATTAGGGATATGGGGATTGAGGGTGAGGGAGGGGGTCAAGATGACTACCAGGTTTCTTGTTTGTGTGGCAGGATGAATAGTAGTTTCATTAAGGAAGGGAAAGCAGGAGGAGAAGTAGATTTGGGGGTCAAGAAGATGAATTCAGTTTTTGGTCATGCTGACTTTGAAGTATAGGTCAATATATACTAGGCAAGGTATAATGTCAAGGAGACAGTTGGACATAATGGTCTGCATTCTGAAGGAGGGTCTGGGCTAGAGATAAAGGTTTGGGAGTTACCAATGGTTAAGGATTTAATCACTAGGAACATAGTAGGACTATACTTTCCCACACCTTTTGAAATCAGCTGTGGCCATAAGACTTTGGCCAATGAAATGTGAGTTGAAGTGACCTGGATCACTTCTGGGGAGAAGCTTTAAGAAGCTGGAATATGATTTGCCACATTCTCTTCCCTCTGCTGCTGACTGTGGAAGTGATGTTGAAATGGATCTTTTACTAGCCTAGGTCTCTTGGTGACTATCATGAACAGATGCTCCGTGATGACCTGTTTTGGACATGTATTATGAGCAAGAAATAACTGTTGTGATAAGCCTCTGATATTTGGGAATTCCCTGGTGGCTCAGATGGTAAAAGCATCTGCCTGCAATGCGGGAGACCTGGGTTCGATCCCTGGGTCAGGAAGATCCCCTGGAGAAGGAAATGGCAACCCACTCCAGTACTCTTGCCTGGAAAATTCCATGAATGGAGGAGCCTGGTGGGCTACAGTCCATGGGGTCACAGAGTCGGACACAGAGTCACAGAGTCGACTGAGCTACTTCACTTTCTTTCTTTCTTTCACAGCACAACCTAGCTCACTCTGACCTATAAAGCAATGGTGGAAGCCAAAGAAGTAGAGGATGTTGCCTAGGGAGAATGAACACATAGAGAAAAGGACCAACAGCGCAGCCCTGGAAAACATTAACATTTGGGGGTAGGTAGGAGAAGGGAGTGTGATGAAGATGAGGGAGTGGTTAAAGAGCTTGGAGAAGAAACAGAAGAGCGGCATTCTGTAAATTAGGGAAGAAAGTTCCAAAGAGTAAGAGTGGTCAGCAGATGAGGACACGCTGGCAGTTTCATCATGGTGAGAGCAGTTTCAGTGGAGCAGTGGGGACAGAAACCAATTTAAAAGGGAATGTGAGGGGAAAAAAATGGAGAGAGCTATGTGTACACTACTTTTCCAAGAAGCCAAACTAGTTTTTCAACTATTTTGGGGGATGTAGTTTCCATTTCTGTTTTATCCTGGTTGTTCCTATTCAGACAAATTCCTATTTTTTTCTTTTTTTTAAACAGATTAACTTTATTAAGTTACCACTTCAGTCCTTACATTGATTTGTTTACAAAAATATCAGTTTGAAATACATTATTGAAAGTGAATTCACACAATAAATAGAAAATAAGGATGCATAGTGCTGTAGACATATCAACCAACTTATCTTCATTTATTGTCCATTGCTATAGACAAAATTTGACACTGATTCAGCATTATTAAAATAGCAGTCAAAGGACTGGGGAGAGGGTTGCAAACAAAGACAAAAGTAGCTTAAAACTCTGGACCACTCAACAAAAAATTATTTATCTGGAAGCTAAGCTCAGTTTAACATTGAATTATCTACACTACCCATAGGAACAATTTAAAAATAAGAAAAGTGCCAGGGAACCT
>NW_011492963.1:5035-6085 GCF_000754665.1 Bison bison bison | reverse complement strand
TAAACCACTCTTGAAATGGGAGCGGGTAAGATGAGAGGGATCCCCACCCATCCTGGGCTCTGCAGCTGCTAGTTTAGGGGGGAGCAGGAGGACCTAAAGAGCCTTAACTTCCTGCTCCCTGGCGTGCAGCCCTGGCCCAGGCATTCTCATTCTTATGCTCTTCTGGGAAGAAGCAGGTGACTTGTCCAGGCCCCCACGGTGCTGCAGGAATGCACACGAGTGTGTGTATACATACACAGCCCACAGCCAAGACTTGGGGCCAGAAGGTTTAAGAAGAGGAGGCCACCCTGGACTCCTTGTTTTGGGGGCCAGAAAACCTCTAGAAAGGAGAGCTTCAGTTCCTGCCAACCAGAAAGTCGGCAGTTTCCTTCTTGGATTCCAACTTGCTTTCCTCCCTAGGGCCAGTTTTCCCATCCAAATACTCCCAATAGACCTTCTCTTCATCGTTGCTTGTTGTCCTAACGCACCCCTGGGACACTTGGCCAGGAGCTGCAGCTGCAGAGACTGTACAGGCAGAGTGGTAGTCTGGGCTGGGCTTGGGGATGAAACCCACTGTCCACAGCACACAGTAAACACCCTGCCCCTAGATTTTACCTAAGGGGAAACTGAGGCCGAGAAAAGGGATTTGTTTCAGCCAACTCAGAAACATGCAAGAAATCAACTATTAATATAAAGCCAGGACTAGAAGGGAGTTACTCTGATGACTAACCCGATGTCTCTTCGCACTGAGTCCACACCTAGCATTGTGTGAAGGACCTCCGTGGGTAGGTCTGAAAAGAGCCACATGCCCCTATTCCTGATTCTGGGCTTTCAAAGAGTTGGATCAGAACAGGGTAAGGTTAAAGTCAATCTCTCCAACCCAGGGAGGGAGATAATGGACATAATTCTGGGAGTAGTTCTTTGGGACTGGCAAAGTCAGACTGAGATTAGAGGCATTACAGCGCAAATGCAGGTGGGTGACATGGCTTCACTTAAGTGGCTGTAAAAATAAGCAATAGCTTTCCTGCTGCTGAGAATGAGCAGTCATGAGTCAGAGTGGCCTGGCCTGGC
>NW_011492963.1:4398-4935 GCF_000754665.1 Bison bison bison | reverse complement strand
ATGAAAAAAAAAAAAAATAATAGAAAACTAAGCAAATGGGGGGAAAAAAGAGGCAATTATTAACTCCAGGAAAACAAGTTGGCCAAGGAAGAAAATATAATCACAGCATTCTACATGACTCAGCTATGAACAATATTTATAATCCTAATGATATAAATATGGAATACTGTTAAAACCAGAAATTATGATATGACAATATTGGATATATGAGAGGAGTGTGCATATGGTGCTGCTGGTAGTAAGACAACTAAATACCCCTCTATAAAGTGAAAGTGAAGTCACTCAGTCATGTCCAACTCTTTGCGACCCCATGGACTGTAGCCTATCAGGCTCCTTAAAGTCAGTACATATTTAAATCAGAAAAAAATCAAAAAATAATAGCATACTATTTAGAGATGTGGAGGTACATATCACAAGAAACAGCTAAGAAGTTTAGAAGTATTTGACTCTGAAGAATGAGGCTTAGGGTTGGAACAGAGGGCTTCTGCTTTAATTATAAGCATTGAGATTGCTATTTATTATTTAAAAGATATTATA
>NW_011492963.1:3120-3887 GCF_000754665.1 Bison bison bison | reverse complement strand
TATATGCCAGGCTCTGTTCTAAGCAACTGACATTTATTAACTCATTGAATCCTCACAACCACCTCCTGAGATGGCGACATATTTACAGGTGAGAACAGGAAGGACCAGAATTTAAACAGCTCATCCAAGGCCACACAGGCAATAACAATAATGGTGGCTACCATTTCTTGAGCACCTTCCATTTCATAGGCACTGTGTTCTTGAGAGATTAGCATGTTATATGTTATTGAAACCTCACAATGACCCTATTTCTTAGTTTTGAATTCAAAGAAAGTGAGGTTCCAAGAGAGATGAAAGGTCTCAACAACTGTTTTATGTAGTAGACAGATTTTGAGCCAGAATTTGAAGTCAGGTTTACCTGGACTTCAGTGCCCAAGCTCTTATATATAATACTGTCTCTTGGATGGTCCCTCCATTTCACTATGACCATTGAAGTAATTAGCTTGTTACTCAAATCTTTTTGATGGAATTTCAGGTCAAGTTGGGGAGAGATTTCTAGGACTGGATGGGAGAGTGATTTTCTAAAATCTGTGTATTCAGCTCATTCCTGATATAAGTTTTCTTTGTAGGGAGGTGTGGGGTGAAGAACATTCAAGTATGAGGGGCTACAAAAGACCATTTCCATTCCTCTATCAAAGGACTCCCTTTCCTCTTTTCTCTAAATGTATGCATGTGTGCAAGCACAGACACACACACACACCTTGGGAGTGTTGAAAAGAGGCAACTGTTCCTGCTTTAGCAACTGGTGATGGGAAGGCAGCTGTCTC
>NW_011492963.1:2454-3020 GCF_000754665.1 Bison bison bison | reverse complement strand
CAGAACCTTGCTAAACAGACGACAGGCTGGGGAGAACAGAGACCCAATGAAAGGACCTGTCAGTTGTGCTTGGTCTCTGAGGGTGAGGTAAATAAAGGCTTTGGAGTCTTTCCACCTCTGGCTCTTCCCTCTCCTACCTGAGCATGTCTCTGTGTTCTCACTCACTAGAATCTCTCCAGTTGCCTTCTGGCTCCTAACTTTCCACCTCCACACTGAACACGTCACCTCCTGCTCCCAAATTACCTTTTCCTCCTCCTAAGGGAAAGTGTTGTTGATCTCAATTGAGTATTAAGCAGTCATTTAGATTAAATACATCCAATTAAAGTGAGAATAATAATAGCTACCATTTATTAAGTGCTTCAGAGAAGGCAATGGCACCCCACTCCAGTACTCTTGCCTGGAAAATCCCATGGACAGAGGAGCCTGGTAGGCTGCAGTCCATGGGGTCGCTAGGAGTCAGACACGACTGAGAAACTTCACTTTCACTTTTCACTTTCATGCATTGGAGAAGGAAATGGCAACCCACTCCAGTGTTCTTGCCTGGAGAATCCCAGGGATGGGGGAGC
>NW_011492963.1:0-873 GCF_000754665.1 Bison bison bison | reverse complement strand
CACCAAGGAGCAAAATGCTTGTAATCCTCCATTCCTAATACTACATCATACATTTCCTGCATAGAACATCCTATAATTCTCCTCTCTGAATATTTTTTTCTTCTGTTTATTAATGGTGCAGTGATTCTGAAGAAAGTTCTTGCATATATCTCCTTAGGCAAAACTGAAGAGTGTAGTGGAAGAGTTCTGCTCATCAGTATACTGTGCTGGAGCCGGGGCTCTGGCTGCTACAGCCAACTTTGGACAACATCCCAAAACCACCGTTTTCAGGGCCCTCTGACTGGTCCAAGCTGCCATGCCATCATCATCTTCTGACAAGTTCCTATTTTTCCATGTCCCTTGCAACTGAATGCAATCCCTAGACAGAGTTTATCAACAGAGTCAAGTAGAAATATCAGCCTTCCAATCCTAGAAGCTCTGTTTCTGTTAATACAGTCTAAGAACACATTTGCTCTCTGGGAGACTATATTGTATTCTTCTGATAATTTAGTGGAGATGGAGGGAGGAAGTTCTGCCTAGAGTGTGGGATCAAAGACATAGCTTAGATCAAAGTCCCTGGAAGGCGCTCAAGCCTTCTGGTGAGATATCTGAATAAATTATTAACATTCTTGGGACTGTAGGCTCCCTGAGGACAGGGGTTGTATCTTACATATCTGTGTATTTCCCTCAGGACTTCACAAGGAACTAGGTGTACAGAAGAGATGCTTGCTAAGTGCTTGAAATCCAACCGCTTAAAAGCCAAGCCTCCAGCAACTAGTCCAGACTGGAGGAAGGTGGAGATCTCCAAGAAAAGGATGGAAGTAATGGTTATGTAATGTGTCACATGAATTTTACAGCTTTGATGGAGAAATTGGGAATGCATTAGCAAAAAAA
>NW_011492962.1:13073-13509 GCF_000754665.1 Bison bison bison | reverse complement strand
AGGTGAATTGCTGAAAGTTCACAGGCTCTGAACACTGAAAAGAAGTGAAAATTCCTTAGGATACAAATGACAAGTAGCCATAGCCCAGGCGCTTACAAGGAGCGAGCAGGTGGAGGGGCGTGGAGCCGGTGTGAAGCACAGCCCTTACTATGCAAAGAGTGCTCCGAGGACCCGCCCGTGGGTATCACCTGGGAGCTGGTTAGACGCAGACTTTCAGGTCAGGCCCCAGACCCGGTGAATCAGAATCTGCATTTGAAAAAGCTCCCCAGGGGATTCATATGCACATTAAAGTTGAAGAAGCGCTGCACTAAACCGGGGTCAGCAAACTTTCTGTTAAGGGCCTGATATGCTAGGCTTTTCAGCCGCCTTCATTTTTGGCCCCTGCTTCCTCCTCCCCCCCTCTTCCTCTTCCTCCTCCTCCTCCTCCTCCTTTACA
>NW_011492962.1:12223-12973 GCF_000754665.1 Bison bison bison | reverse complement strand
AGGGGGAGCTGGCTTGTCAGCTTGAGATTCAAAAAGCTGAAGCAAAACCAAACAAATAAAACAATCAGACCTGAAGCTCACTTCAGCTACATTTTTTGCTTTGGCATTATCCTCTTTGTTCCCTTCTGGCACATTCTAAATTTCTTTTAAATTGGCATTTCCCTTGGATTCACCTACAACTAACTAATTCAACTTGGGCCTCAAATCCCCAACCTCCGGGATCTAACGCCTGATGATCTGAGATGAAGCTGATGTAATAATAACAGAAATAAAGTGCACAATAAATGTAATGTGCTTGAATCATCCTGAAACCATCCCCCACCCTGTCCGTGGGAAAACTGTCTTCCATGAAACCGGTCCCCAGTGCCAAAAACTTTGGGGACCCCTGCTGTAGACCACAGAATATCCTGCATCATGTTTAGGCTTCACCATATACTTTTCACTTGAACTAAATTCTTTATATACATTAAAGTATTATCTTTATAACAACTCTGTTAAGTAGCTATTATCACACATAATATTTTACAGATGAGAAGATAAAGTCAAAGAACTAACTAGTCCAAGATGAGATTCAAACTCTGCTGTCTAAGTCCAAAGCCCATGATCTTAAGAGCAAAGACTTACAACTAAAGAAGAAAATGAATGTTAGGGTATAAAGATACTAAATAAACATGAGAACAGACTTTAGGGAAGTCTTTTTCAATACAACGATACCATCTGTGCAGACTGTGAGTGGTCATAAAGGTGTCT
>NW_011492962.1:10224-11770 GCF_000754665.1 Bison bison bison | reverse complement strand
GGCCTAAACTTTTCAAGCTCTAGGTGATACATTTGTTCTGTCTTGTATCCATCTCCCCTAGTCTAAGGCACTTAGGTTTTCTTGCCCAGAAGCTCAGAGGTGGCCAAGGCCCACACATCATGAGGTGTTCACGGCAGCAGGGCCACGATGGAGAACCAGCAATGCATACCAGGCCCAGAAAGCCACAGCACCCTCTCCCCGTAGTTGGTCAAGGTTACTATTTTGCCTTTTTGACATACTATCAATTATGCTGCTGATAGAGATACTGGACCTTTAGTTTTCTTATAAAATAGGAAACTGAGTTTAATTAAACCATCAGTAACTTGGACCTAATTATTTCAGACAGTATTTAATTAATGTTTCATGGGTACCTAATGTAATTAAGGTTCCTTTAATAAGACCTTCTGTGACATTAAAATATATGACCTTTATCTTCCTTATCTACCCCATTCTGACAACTGAGATTTGTCATTTTCACTAAAAGGTATAGTTTGATTAAATAGAACAGACCATAAAATTAATCTGGCAAATTATACTTGTTTGTTTCTTTTTTTCCTCCCCCCTCAAGGCCTAATAAGTTAAGTCTTTTAATTAGCTGTGCAGATACAAGTGTTCATGCTACCATTCTACTTTTAATTTGCCAAAGCGTTTCTTTTGTACCTGAATTTTTGTGACCAAAGCAGATAACAACTATCCTTTATTAATCATGGTGAAGGGTTCAATCTTTTAAGATATGAAAAATAATGAGCTGTTCTTTACTTTAACAATGACTGGTGATTGTTTTAAGATGTCCAGCTGTTAATAAAAGGGTTTAATTCCCGATACTAATAAGATACTCTAAATACGAAAACCCCTACTGGCATTGCAAACAAACTGCATCCTAAAATCTAAGGTGATTCAAAAGGTGCTCATGACCTCAAAAGTCAAAAGATCTTCATGACCCTACGACCAAAATTAGAAAGGTCTCCATGGCCTTCGCCCCAAAAGATGCAAATATTCAAGACCCAATTGGGAAAGGGGAACAAGTTAGTCTCATATTGGCTAAGTATATAATTTGCTAAGACATTATATTGTTGGACAAAAGCAGGGAAAGGTAGGCTAAGAGAATTATAATTCAGGCAGGGATCCTAATATTGCCTTCCCACTTTCAAGACCCCCAAAGACTAGACTCTCTTCTATTTTAGCAACAAAGAGAACAAATTTCTTTTGAAAGACAAGACCTGCCCCCACCTTCAAGGAGAAGAGCCAAAGTTAGGAAAGGAAAAAGAAACAATGAGGCACTAGCTGTTGCTGCTGCTAAGTCGCTTCAGTTGTGTCCGACTCTGTGCGACCCCATAGACGGCAGCCCATCAGGCTTCTCCTTCCCTGGGATTCTCCAGGCAACAACACTGGAGTGGATTGCCATTTCCTTCTCCAATGCAGGAAAGTGAAAAATGAAAGTGAAGTCACTCAGTTGTGTCTGACTCTTAGAGACTCTATGGACTGTAGCCCGCCAGGCTCCTCTGTCCATGGGATTTTCCAGGCAAGAGTACTGGAGTGGGGTGCC
>NW_011492962.1:7560-9521 GCF_000754665.1 Bison bison bison | reverse complement strand
ATGTTGTCTAGGTTGGTCATAGTTTTTCTTGCAAGGAGCAAGCGTCTTTTAATTTCATGGCTGCAGTCACCATCTGCAGTGAGTTTGGAGCCCAAGAAAATAAAGTCTTTCCCTGTTTCCACTGTTTCCCCATCTATTTTGTATGAAATGCCAGGACCAGATGCCATGATCTTCATTTTTTGAATGTTGAGTTTTAAGCCAGCTTTTTCACTTACTTCTTTCACTTTCATCAAGAGGCTCTTTAGTTCCTGTTTGCTTTCTGCCATATGGGTGGTGTCATCTGGATATCTGAGGTTATTGATATTTCTCCCAGCAATATCTATGAATCAGCTCACAAATCCCCAGCTAGTCTTCTGAGCCTGACTATATTGCCTCACTTTGACACTGCTTCCAGTCCATAGTGGCTTCCACAGTGGCTCTGGGATAATGTCCCTATGGAAGGACTTGCCCTCATGCTGCCACTGCCATGTCTCACTGGTTCAACAGATGATCAAACTACTACGCCTTGTGAGGTAGAAAGGGGATGCAGAGAAATAGCAATGCCTAGAGGCCACTATCCTGCAGAAAACAAAATATAAAGGGAGAAAGGATAGCATTTTGGAACACGGGGACAAGATTCTGTAGGTTTTCCTGCTCTATTAAGTAGCTTGGAGGTCAGACGGATCTAAAGTAAAATTCAAATACCTCTACTTTCTGGCTGTGTGATCCTAAGCAAGTCATTTCACTCTCTGAGTTTTCGTACCCTCCTCAGTAAAAAAGGAGAATACCCCAGGCCTTTCAGAGTGACTATGAAGACTCAAGAAAGTAATGAGGGAGAAAATGCTCTAGAAAATGCTAAAGCATTAAATCAAAGCTACATATGGTTATACCTGCTTCCCTGGTGGCTCAGATGGTAAAGAATCTGGCTGCAATGCAAGAGACCCAGGTTTGATCCCTGGGTCAGGAAGATTCCCTGGAAAAGGAAATGGCAACCCACTCCAATATTCTTGCCTGGGAAATCCCATGGATAGAGGCTACAGTCCGTGGGATGGCAAACAGTCGGACATGACTGAGCGACTGACACTTTCATTTTGTTAACCAGTTTAACACTGTGCCCAGGATCAGGGGTGAAAGTGATTCTTTTTGCTCTTTTCCCAGATCCTGGATTGAAACCTAGAAGGCTGGGCTGAGACCTGGGAATCCTGGCCCTCAGGCTATTGCTCTGCTTACCAGCAGGTCCTCTGGACTTGGACTCTACAATAGAGAGAGTCAGAGAACAATAGGCTATTTAGGAGCTCCACTTGCTTAAGAAAAGAGACTGCAGAAAAGTCACAGTAAATCCCAAATATATATATATTTGTCCCCCATCCCCATCTGGGTGGTGGCTGCATGTCATTGTTCAGTGGCTCAGTTGTGTCTGATTCTGTGCAACCCCATGGACTATAGCCCACCAGGTTTTTCTGTCTATGGGGTTTTCCAGCCAAGAATACTGGAGTGGGTTGCCACTTCCTCCTCCAAGGGAATCTTCCCAACTCAGGGATCAAACTGTAGCTCCTGCATTGGCCAGTGAGTCCTTTACCACTGAGCCCATCTTCAGGTGGCAGCTGTGCGGGGAGAGATTTGGGGTTTCCTGGGCATCAGATTATTGGAATCCCTGAGGCTTATGGCAAGAGAGTGGAGATGGTAAAGATGTGAAAGAGGAAAAGCTAGAACTTTAAGAAATAAATGGTAAAATTTCTTGCAACTCAGCTCCTGGCTCAAAAAAATAGCTGAAGCCAAAATGTTTTGAACTCCCTGTAGATTATCCTCGGAAAGTTGAATTACATACTTAGAAAAGGAACAAGAAATGTAAAATCATAACAGAGGAATTCTGGTAACGACTGATGACTTTTTTTTTAATTATAGCTGATTGAATTTCCATGAGAAATTGTGTTGATCAGAATGATTAATTTAACAAAATAGTTATGAGATGAAGCTTACAT
>NW_011492962.1:4304-7460 GCF_000754665.1 Bison bison bison | reverse complement strand
AATAAAGTAGTTCTAAGACTCTGATATTAAATACAGAGAAAATATTTCCAACATAGAGAACTACACTTGGACTTACAAAGTGATCCTTTTCCCATGAATTCCTGAAATCAGAGAATATGTGCCATCTCAGTGGATTACCTCAAGAAACAAATAGCTATTTTTGCTTATAACTTCTTTCTTTAAAAGCTTCTTCATTTTAAGAATGTGGGAGCAGGGCCATGATGGAAAACTGATCGATCATCTTAAAAAATAAGGTAGGGATAGGAAACATAGACTCCCATGTATGATTTTTTAAAAAAAGTCTAATAGCTACAATGGAATATTTCATCAGCAACACAAATCAGGCATCGTTTTAATCAAATTGAATTTAGATTATAGACTTTCATGTAAAACCTAATTTACTTTGAATTCCCCGGTCACGACTTGTGCGCGCCTTACAGGACAAGGTTAAAGAGATTACATCAGGGTTCATGTCAGCAGCATCTGCTGGTTAGTTCTCTGCATGCTGATTTAATGAGAGGTTATGCACAGTCTGTCAGAAGGACTTCTGTTCCAGGCAGGTGCTTGAGAGAAATCTTCACTTCCATTATGGTAACTAACGGGCTTTCAGAAATACGAACTGATGCACGCCTGTCCTCTGATGTATAATATAGTATGATATTTGTCACCACTTAGCTAAAACTTACAAGCAGAAATTATGACCAGACCCATTTTTCTTTTGCAGTTCCAAAAGGAAGTAGCATTGTCACTCTGAAATGTAGCTTTTCAGAAAACCGATTTATGCTTGTTTTCCTTAAAAGGACAGTCATCCTAAAGAGGTATATTTCTAGGCAACACAATGCTACACATAATTGTATAAATAGTTTGCAGATTCTAGAAGGAAACTGCGTTAAAGACTGCTTATGAGCAGGGAGGGAACAGACACATCATTCCTCCTGAAATTTCTAATACGAATTTGTAAATGTTTTAAATTCATTAAAACATTTTCTATTTCAATTCAGAAGTTCTTCAGAGAAGAGCTTAAAGATGTTTCTGTAATTATTGTAACAGGAAGGGGTTCTAGCCATTAAAATAATCTTTGGCAATTCAATGTGATTCTCCTTATTTATGCAGCACGCTTTTCTGAGTGTGTCTAAGTCCCCTTTTGCCTTTGCTGAAATGGTCACTTCTAAGCAGTGTATCACAAAGAGATTCAAATTCCAAAATCAATCAAGTCATTTTGCCAAAGAAGAAGGATTTAGAATCGAGTAATCCGTAATCATATGGATGCCTTACAATAATTATCTTCCTTTGGAGCATATATTTCTGACCAGGGGTGTTAGAAAAAGGGAGGGTGAGGATGGAGGTGGTTCTTGGTATTATATAAGGATGAGACTGAAAAATCCCAAGCATTTTATCTTTATATTAAAACCCCTTTCTGCATATGCCCTACTCATCTACCATTGTGCCAGCCTAAGGACTGGACATAGCTCTTGACAAATCACAGTTGAATATTCATTTTAAGTATGCACAAAAATTATAATAAGAAGATGGGCAGTTTTCTCAACAGACTTATAATCATGAGGAGAACTG
This sequence comes from Bison bison bison, assembly GCF_000754665.1. NCBI lineage: Eukaryota > Metazoa > Chordata > Mammalia > Artiodactyla > Bovidae > Bison > Bison bison. The sequence continues at coordinate 5,888 of NW_011492962.1, read as the reverse complement.
ATTATTCGTGTTAGGGGATACAGAACAAACAGGTGTTTGGGCTCAAGAGAATGCATTAATTTCTCCAATTTCAACAACTGGGATCTCTTCTAAAGATGAGAGAAGTTTTTTCTGGTGCCTGTGTACTGGAAGGAAGCAGGCATGAGCACCCTAGGGTAAACTGGAGTCGTCCTGAGGCAGCTCCACACGTGGGTTTGCATCTGCTTTGGAATGTATTGACTGGTGCTTGTTTCCCACTGACTCATTAGTGAATTGTAAACCTCTCATCAAGCTCCCCATCTCCGACACAGAGAATGTCACCAGAATCCTGGTGGCTAATACAAAGCTGGAGAGAAAATGGAAAGAAAATGGCCTCAGCCACAAGGAATGTGAAGGATTAGGACGTTTAATGACTTAGAAGCTGAGTGATATTGACAATTCTCCCGGTGTTTAATCACACACTGAGGACAACTTGAAGAGTCAGACAGAGAGTAGTTTAATTTGAGGACAATAAAAGCAAACAAACTGTCTTGTCCAGACAAGTCAATTTCTGGTAGAGTGACAGCATGTCCGCGACAGAGTTTCTCCTACCCCACAGCTACAGTAGTGGATAGATTCAAACAGCCAGATGCTCAAATACATATTGGCCTGAGTTGATCCCTTGTCCAATTTGATAATATATGTAGTGAGAATGAATGACCTTAATGGAGATCTACGACTGTCTTTTGGTCCTCACTGGTATGTACATTAACTATTAAGGCAGACTTATGATTATTTACATGTCTAAAATGTATCTTTTGTGATTTTCCTAGTACCTCTCTGGATGCTCACAGGATAAACATGGGTAATAAACTCAATTACAAACAATGTTATGGAAACAAGGGCGAATGACTTTTCCTGTATAAGCAAGGATTTCTCAGTTTGGCGGAAGTCTCAGCTCTTTAGTCAGCCTACAGATCCACTGCTTGTTGGAATTCTGACCATTAGGGAAATTACAGGACAAAAATTTTAGAAACAGTTTTTCAAAGGTTTCCTCAGAGGTCGTAGAGGTGAGTGGCTAGGTAAAACCTGGGGTGAGCAACTTAGAATTTGCATGCCAATAGATGAGTTTACCATACATTAACACATTGGCGGGTAATGAACCATTGTTTATGTGTTAATGAAGACATTTTCCTGATGATGGGTATGCATTTTTGCATAACTGTCACGTAGAAAGTTGGTGGAAAATTTGACTTTGCCTAAGCAGTGAGGGAAAGTAAAATAGTGATTCCCCCAGTAAGAAATTGAAACATACCCAGAAGGTGGCCAAAGCAGAATAATCCAGCACGTTAATATCTAAATGGGTTTCTCTGGTAGCTCAGCTGGTAAAGAACCCGCCTGCAATGCAGGAGACCCCAGTTCGATTCCTGGGTCAGGAAGATCTGCTGGAGAAGGGATAGGCTACACACTCCAGTATTCTTGGGCTTCCCTGTTAGCTCAGCTGGTAAAGAATCCGCCTGCAAGGCAAGAGACCTGGGTTCAATCCCTGAGTTGGGATGGTCCCCTGGAGAAGGGAATGGCTACCCACTCCAGTATTCTTGTCTGGAGAATTCCATGGGCAGAGGA
>NW_011492962.1:678-1989 GCF_000754665.1 Bison bison bison | reverse complement strand
AGCAATGGAAGAGGAAACACTGCCAGCACATGATAAGGCACTGGCAATCGGAAAGACATCAGCAATCCCCAACAAGGCCATTTCCATCCCACTTTTACTTTTCAGAAAGAAGGATTTCCTCAGTCAGACTAATTGCTTATGCTGAGAGCGTGTGTTGAGGACATATATTTTCATTACTCAACTCTTTCCACCACTGGCCCTAGGCTGAAACGCTTGGCAGGAATCTTTTGAAATCCACCTTTATTGAAATGTTCTGTTCTTAATGAAAAACAGTTCTTTACTTACAGATAGTATCTGAGAGTTTACAAACAGATCCTCTCTATTAAACCGCTTGATTAACTGAACAATCTGAGAAGGGCATGGTCATCCCCCTAACCAGGGAGGAGCACACAGGCACCCACAGAAGGGAAGTGACTTGTCTCCAGACTCAGACTCAGGTCTCAGGCTTTTGGGTGCAGTACCTCAAGCTTCTCCACACTGCTTCTCTTGTGCACTAAGGATTACCAAGACATTTTATTTTTTGGACTGGGATCTCAGAAGAATTTTTTTAAAAGCCCCAATTTCTCCATTGCAAGGTTATAACTGATTTGGGGCATCATTATAATGATTACCGTTTTGTTTAAAAATCACTGTATGTAAATCCTACCTGAGGTGGGCAGAGGGATGGGCTGGGGTGGGGACCACTGGTGCTTCATTGTACAGAGAATGAACTCAGAGTCTTCTGCATGGCCTTCAATATCCTCCACAATTCAACCCTAACTCCTCTCCCCTACCTTTACACTGTGCTTCCTTCCAGCTCTAAGTCACATGGATCTTACCATTTCCCAAACACACCTTGCACTATCATATTTAATGAGCTTTTGTGCCCATTGTTTCCTCATCAATGATCTTTGCCCATCTGTGTCTTATAGTGCATAGCTCACAACACAGAGCCCACCTTCTCCAAGAATCCATCTAAAATACCCCAGACAAAATGGTACCCTCTCTCCCCTCTACTCCTACAGCACTGGACACCTTTGTAAATGCCCTGAGGATACCCTGGCTTTTGTTTCAGCGGCTGCTGCAAAGTCACTTCAGTCGTGTCCGACTCTGTGCAACCCCATAGACGGCAGCCCACCAGGCTCCCCCATCCCTGGGATTCTCTAGGCAAGAACACTGGAGTGGGTTGCCATTTCCTTCTCCAATGCATGAAAGTGAAAAGTGAAAGGGAAGTCGCTCAGTTGTGTCCGACTCTTAGCGACCCCATGGACTGCAGCCCACTAGGCTCCTCCGTCCATGGGATTTTCCAGGCAAGAGTACTGGAGTGGGGCG
>NW_011492962.1:0-578 GCF_000754665.1 Bison bison bison | reverse complement strand
GGAGATTCCTTAAAAAACTGGAAACAGAACTGCCATATGACCCAGCAATTCCACTGCTGGGCATACACACTGAGGAAACCAGAATTGAAAGAGACACGTGTACCCCAGTGTTCATTGCAGCACTGTTTACAATAGCCAGGACATGGAAGCAACCTAGATGTTGATCAGCAGACGAATGGATAAGAAAGCTGTGGAACATATACACTGTGGAATATTACTCATCCATGAAAAAGAATGCATTTGAATCAGTTCTAATGAGGTGGATGAAACTGGAGCCTATTATACAGAGTGAAGTAAGTCAGAAAGAAAAACACCAATACAGTATATTAACACATATATATATATGGAATTTAGAAAGATGGCAATGATGACCCTATATGCGAGACAGCAAAAGAGACACAGATGTATAGAACAGTCTTTTGGACTCTATGGGAGAAGACGAGGGGGGTATGATTTGAGAGAATAGCATTGAAACATGTATATTATCATATGTGAAATAGATCACCAGTCTAGGTTCAATGCATGAGGCAGGGTGCTCAGGGCTGGTGCACTGCGATGACCCTGAGGATGGGATGGGG
>NW_011492961.1:14408-14693 GCF_000754665.1 Bison bison bison | reverse complement strand
CTTTAAGTGTAGAGTTAGGTTATTTATTTGACTTTTTTCTTGTTTCTTGAGGTAAGCCTGTATTGCTATGAATCTTTCCCTTAGCACTGTTTTTACAGTGTCCCATAGGTTTTGGGTCGTTGTGTTTTCATTTTCATTAGTTTCTATGCATATTTTTATTTCTTTCTTGATTTCTGGGTTTTTGCTATTGAATTGTATGAGCTGTAAAACTATAACACTTTTAGAAATAAACATAGGAAAAATTCTTTGTGACCTTGGGATTTGTTTCCTGTGGCTGTATGACTG
>NW_011492961.1:9651-10866 GCF_000754665.1 Bison bison bison | reverse complement strand
CCCCGTAGACGGCAGCCCACCAGGCTCCCTGTCCCTGGGATTCTCCAGGCAAGAACACTGGAGTGGGGTGCCATTGCCTTCTCCGGTGGTGCAGCCCACCACCCCCAAAAAAAGATCAAGAGTTCTTGACTAATTATCTTTCACAACCCTTCTACCTAGCTACACACTTGATTTCTCCACTTAGATATCTTGCTCTCAAACCTCAAAAGTACTAAACTGAACTTTTGGTCTCACTCACCAAATCTGTCTCTCCATCACTAGTCTTCTGCATCTTAATAATCTACTGTGCTTGTTCAATCCAGTAAGGTAGGCATAATCTTCCTCTTTCCTTCACCTCCCACATGTCTCTGGTGAACCCACCAATGACTCCATCTCCACAGTTACCATGATATTCCAAACCATCATCCTCTCTCCCTATACTACACCATAGCTTCCTGACAGGTCTCTCTGCTTCTACTGGTGCCCCATTTATCCATTCTCCACACCCCAGCTAAAGTGATGTTATCAAAATATAAATTATGTCACTCTCCTACATAACCCCTTTATTTGTGACCAATTTTATGTAGAGTAACATCCAAATTGTACCATAGCCTACAATACCTGGACCCTGCCTACCTCTCCATCTGCTGTTATATTTACCTTTTTTTTTTATCACCACCATTTAGTCACACACTGGCCTTTCAGTTGCTAGAATATATAACAAGCTCTTCCCAATCCAGAGGTCCTGGGTATACACTGCTTCCTTTGCCCAAACACTCATCCTCAGGTTCCCCCAGGGCTGGCCCCCTCTCCTCCTTTAGGTCTCAGCTGTGCCATAATTTCACATAAGCGGGAAATGGTGCAGCAATCTGGTTAGAGCTACGAAAGAGGAGTACCTAGGGGACTTGTCTCAAAGCTGCATTTGCATAGCAAACACACTGTCTTTACTTAGATTAAGTATAAATCAATAAAAAATGTCAATGTTTTCTTAAAATGCTTTTATTCATACTTTATGTAAGATTAAGAGAGCATCATCTGCCCATAAAAATATAATTTGAATTGCTTTGGGGGAATGAGCAAGCAGTTCCAACTAGTTGAAGAAGTAGACAGGACTAAAGAGTTTTTTCATTTTATCTTGAAAGGGATGAGGGTCTATTTGCATTGTTTAAGTAGGGGCATGACATGGTCCAACTTATGTGACTAGATGAGGAGAGACTAACAACTGAAAAGCCAGTA
>NW_011492961.1:8857-9551 GCF_000754665.1 Bison bison bison | reverse complement strand
TAATTATTAGAGTTAATATTTATCATGCATTTTAATGTGACAGGTACTATTCTAAGGGCTTGCCATTTATTCCAGTGCTTTATGTATATTAATTCACTTAGTCCTCACAACTATCCAATGTATTATTAGAATTCTCACTTTAAAGATGAGGAAACAAAGGCTTAGAGAGATAACTTACTCAAGAATTACAAAACTAGCAAGCAGCAGAGATAAGATTCAAACACAGAGTCTAGTTCAAAACCCATGCTCTTCATCAGTATGATTTAAGCTCCCCTTTTCTACAATAGATTACAGCAATACCACAGGCTTTTCATTGCAAGGGTCTGCCACAATGGCAATGTCTAGATTTCCAATGGCAGAAAGGTGGTGAGGTGCATGAGAGAGATTTAGGAAGCAGAACTGGCAATGAGAGGGAATCACTGTAATCATCAGGGAGAGAAGAATGTAAGGTGACTCAGATTTCTGACTTGCCTAACTAGACAGTTGATGGTGCCAGTCATAGAGATGGGAAATACAAAATTCTGATGGAAAAGAGAGAAATCACCACATACTTCACAGTTGATGTGCCTGAGGAACAAAAATAATTGCCAGATTGCAATCTAAGATACTAGTCTGGAGTTCAAAAAAGAGATCTGGGCTAGAAATGTAGATTTTTGGAGTCCTGATACAAGTGCTGATACAAGTCCTCATATGA
>NW_011492961.1:4161-5888 GCF_000754665.1 Bison bison bison | reverse complement strand
GGCAGGGTCGGAGCCTCGCTGGGGGTCGGTTTTCCCGGCTCTTGAGAAACAGAGGCCATCTTTTAGCTGGCGACAGTTGTTCCCCTCCCAGGATCTCACCATTCGTTACTGTTTCCATGATCCATCCTTTAAAGCCCTATTAATTTAATTCGCCCCCTCCGCTCTCCATCTTCTTAGTCTCATCCCTGTTGATCCTGTTGCGGTTTCTCCCGCTCCAGAGAAGTTAATATGTAGCACTTTCCTCATCACGTGACTCCTTTTGATGCCGCTGGTGCGGAGCGTTTCCGCCTACTGCGCAGGCAGTGACTTTGTTCTAAACTCGCCTTATCTTGGAAACCTTTGTTAATTGGAGTCATCCACGACATTTTAATTAAAGTGCCTGCTTTGCTGAGCAAGCTCCAGCGGCTTTCTTCCAATTCCCTGTTTTTCGATTTCGGAGAACAAGTGATCAAGATGTCACTTTTGAGTAAGCAGTACCTATACAGGTGTCTTCCATGTGGCGGATGCTTAGAAATATTAATGGTGAAGTTGCCTTGCCTCAAGGGGCAGCAACAGCATCTTCTGCCACCTTACCTAGGGTCTGACATTTTTATAGCCTCCCAGAGGTCCGTGGGAAATGCAGTGCTAATCAGTCACTGAAGAGTGTTAGATCTTTCCATTTTCATGCAGTTCTGTATGGGTATTACTAACACTGCTCACCTTTTAACAGGTGATGCCTGCCTTCTGCAGTCCAGATTTGATGTCTTGGAAAACTTCCAAAGATGCTCAATACTACTTGGTTTGCACCTCTTCCAGGGGATAAGACTATTCTGTACTGAGAACTGAAGTTATGTTTTAGAGATCATTTCAATATAAGAAAAATTCCTTCAAGTGATAGTATTTCTCTTTTATCTCCTTTAGCAACCTTCTGGCTTCGAACCAACAGAAAGAACTAGAGGATTTGCCAAAAGACTACCCCTTGAGCACCAGTGAAGATGAGGTGAGTGACACCTGCCAAACTGCCTTCTCCAGTTCCCTTCTGTTTCAAAATTAGGGTAAAGGGCACACTTCATGGAAGGAAAAGGGGTGGCAACATTGTTTATACTTGTTCAGGTCTCACAAATAAATTAGTTACAATTTTCCAAATTAGAGCATTCCTACTAAACCTAAGCCAAATGGCATAAAGCAAAGAAGTGATTACCTTAGGACATGCCCTGCTAATTAAAACACAAAATAAATCAAGATAAAGCATAGATGCTCACAAACACAGTTAAAGCTGCCTAAAGCTATGGCAGCTTGATGCTGAGATGCTAAGTGTAGTGTCTGGGGAGGGGGCTCAGTGGTGCCACTTGGAGTGTGTGTGCCATATGATTTCCCTGTTTCCAAGTTTGGATTTCCATAGAGAGTTACTTGATTTTCTGACTGAAATATACACATGCATAATTAAGCTGGGCAGCTGCTATAGGAATTCCAGCTCTTTATTCTCTTGAGAAAACTACTTAGATTGGCTTTTTTATGTCAAGGTTCCCATGTCAGATTACACTATATATTCTATACAGAAATATTATTCTCATGGCACTTTTCTTAAAACCAGTTAAGACAGAAGCATGGCATTAGCTCCTGGTTACTTAGGATCTATATTCCTTACAATTGGGAAATTTCGGTTTTTGAAGCAGTTCTTCCTGTTTGAGCTGGAATGCCTGCACGCCAGACCTCATCTGATTTCCCAGTTCTCCACTGACCAAAAG
>NW_011492961.1:0-622 GCF_000754665.1 Bison bison bison | reverse complement strand
GAACTGTAAGGATAATTGTGAATATGGTGGTGTGGGGTTGTCAGCTATTTTTTATTATGAAGTTATTCTTTCCACTTTAAAGGTGTTAAAATAGCTTATCTGTTATGAAATGGTGGTGGTGGTAAATGATGGGTCCAGAGGTGGAACAGTAGTTATGCCAATGGCAAAATTAAAAAGTTAGTAATCCCATGTTGTACCTGAAGTGTCAGTGTTTAGTCTGAACAACTTCAGAACAGCTAGCCTTTCTTTTCCAATACACCATTGGTTATGGAGTCTATAAGGGGGTGTTCTGTCTTCAGCAGAAAGATAGTCCAAAACAGCAGTGCCCAAACCCTGGATAGATGGTTTCTCTGCTTTCTGTAAATCCCAAAATGGGGTCGTATGTGTCAGGAAGTTGAGATAATTAAAGCTCATCAAAGTAAACATGGCTTGCCGCCATAGCTAGACATTGAGCAAGGTGTTGCTTATTATGGAGATAAACTCTGTTTCTGATGTTGTTATTGAAAGTCACCACCATTCTCTTTCTAGGATGCTTCCTTTTCCACATGAAAATGAGATCAGGTTTAAAGTGTGGCTGCAGGATGGAAGGGAGACTTTAGGAAAAAAATTTTAAGAGGTAATA
>NW_011492960.1:13645-14394 GCF_000754665.1 Bison bison bison | reverse complement strand
CGATGCACTCCCAGGTGCACAATGGATAAGGGATATGGGCACTTGGCAGCAAGCATTGCTTCAACAATGAAATCTTACACCAGCACTACTCTATTAGTTTTTAACTCTTCGAAAGGCTCTATATTTTTAGAATGTTTTAGGCTTCCTGTGTCTCTCACGGTTGGGAGGCTGTGAACAATCATATGCGTAGCTGCAAGAGTCTGGATAAACCTGTCAGGCAAGCTAGAAAGCCATCAGAGGGGTTTGAATTGAAACACTTCTATTATGCCCAGGAGACTTATTAACTAAAGCCCTAAATTGACTTTTTCCAGAGAAAGGTGGTCGGGGATAGCCCCCTGTTAATGTCAGAAGAGTTGGTGAAAGGCACAAAATAGTAAGACAGACAGATGCTGGTTTTGGGATAGATGCTCAAGCAGATCCAGGGGGTCCCTCGAGTCCTGATCCACCTTGCTCATCAGATCTCTTCCACATGAACTTGTCATGGGTGGGATCACCCGTGCTGGCTCCTGGCACGACTCTTTGTAACTCCATGGACTGAAGGCTGTCAGACTCCTCTGTCCATGGGATTCTCCAGGCAGGAATATAGGAGTGGGCTGCCATGCCCTTAAAGAAGACAGTGAATCTTGACTGAACTGTTTGTTGGGGGAGAGTACTCATTGGAAGCTTACAAGAAACTATTAACAGTGGTTATTCGTTTGGAGGGTAGGTGGGAACTGGGTGGATGGGTGTCAGAGGTGGGAGAAAAAAAC
>NW_011492960.1:9948-10459 GCF_000754665.1 Bison bison bison | reverse complement strand
TTTTTTTTTTTTTTTTTTACATATTATCTTTCTGCTCTTATTTGCATCTTCTTCACTTCTTTCAGCCTCCCTTCTTTCCTTTTCCTTATATAATTTCTTGTTTTTCTCTCTCTTGTCTGTCTGTCCATTTATGTTTGTGTATGTTTCTAAGCTTTATCATTCTCCTTATTTTCTGCTCTTATTTCCTTTCATTCTTTTTATTCCCCTTCATCTTTGGAGCTTATTAAAGTCTTTCGGTCTTTCTTCCCTCCTTACCCTGTCTGGTTCCCTATCTTGTTACCTCATCTCCCAATATATACAGGCCCCAATTCCTCATAGGTTTAGAAATATGCTGTTCAGTCACTCAGTCGTGTCTGACTATTTGCAGCTCCATGGACTGCACCCTGCCAGGCTTCCCTGTCCTTCACTGTCTTCCAGAGATTGCTCAAATTCATATCCATTGAGTCAGTGATGCCATCCAACCATCTCATCCTCTGCTGTCCCCTTCTCCTCCCGCCTTCAATCTTTCCCA
>NW_011492960.1:5149-5524 GCF_000754665.1 Bison bison bison | reverse complement strand
AAACCCTATCATTTTTCAGATGGGATTCAGGGTGAGGAAATGACTTGCTTAAGATCATAAGCCTGGTTATATGCATGGACAGAGATAGCAATGTATTCAGACTAGTTATTTAGTGTGGTACAGATAAAAGATTCAGATGCTTATCTGAACTGACCAGATCAGTGTTTCTCAGCACTGGCTGCAGAAGTGGCATTCGAAGTATTTAATAATGGGTACAGTACTGGGCACTGACTATTTAGAATGAAATCTGGCTAAATGCTGAAGCAGGGTTCTGAAGGACTCTTACTGGTCAGGCACTAACCATTTAATAACTGATTGTGGGAATGTCTGGGGGCTCTGGAATGGAAGAGATGAGGTGTCCAGGGCACTCAGGTC
>NW_011492960.1:0-1351 GCF_000754665.1 Bison bison bison | reverse complement strand
CCATAAGCCAGGAATAAAATAAGAGAGGGCAATTCAGATCCTAAATATGGGTGAGCATTAAGAAATCAGACAGAGGAAGAGATGTGGGGAGATAAGGGATACCTGGATAAATCATAACCACCATTATTTTGTCTCTAATATTTTATTAATATTTAAAAGCAAAGAAGTTGAAAGAATTTCACAGTGAACACCCATATACCAAACATCTATATTCTACAGTTTATATTGTATTATCACACACTTCATCTCTATCACTCTATCCATTTATCATCCTTATTATTTTGATGCATGTCAAAATAAGTTACAGATGATGATACACTTCTCCCTAAATACTTCAGCATACCTATCATGAACTAGAGTTCAGCATTGGTTTAGGGTACATTCTTTTTGAAATTAAAGTTACATAAAAATTAAATGCATATATCTTCATTAAACCACCAGTGAGAAATGAAAAATTAATATACATGTAACCTGGACCTCTTTCAAGATATAGAACGTTACCAAAACTTCAGAAAGTTCCTCATGCCCCTCTGCATTCAATTCCTCCTCTTATCCCTGCCTGCGTTTTGTTTGTATTTTTATCATAGATTAGCTTTGCCTATTCTAGAACTTTATGTAAATAGAGTCATGAAGTTTATACTCTTTTGTTTTAGGATCCTTCATTCAGCATAATATTTTAAAGTTTCATCCATGTGTTGTGTGTATCAGTAATTCATTCCTTTTTATGCTGAGTAATATTCCATTGTATGACTATACCAGTTTTTCACCTACTACTGGACCCATGAGTTATTTCCAGTTTGGAGGTATTATGAATAAAGTCGCTATGACCATTCATATACAGGTTTTGTATGGACTAATGATTTCATTTCTCTTGTGAAAATACTGAGGAGTAGAATTTTTCCATATTATGGTTGCTGTACATTTAGTTTTATAAATAACTGCAAGATACTTTTCCAAAGTGGTTCTACCATTTTACACTCCCACCAAAAATGTATGCAAGTTCCAGTGGCTCCAAATTCTTGACAACTTTTGGTGTTGTCAGTCTATTTAATTTTAGCCATTCGTGTGGATGTGTAGTGGTATTGTGGTTTTATTTGTTTTTTCATTGTGATTTTAGTAAACAATTTCCTAATGACTAATGATGTTGACTACATATTCATGTGTTTATTGGCCATTTGCATATCTTATTTTGTGAATATTCTGTTCAAATATTTTGCCTGTTTTATTAGATTATTCATCTTTATATATCCCACATATTAGTCCTTTATCAGATACATTGTAAATATTTTCTCCTAATACGTGGCTTATGGGCTTCCTTGGCAGCTCAGTGGTAAAGAATCCATCTGCAATG
>NW_011492959.1:10120-12407 GCF_000754665.1 Bison bison bison | reverse complement strand
CCTTCATAAACTTCCAAATCACTCTGATTTCTGGCCAACAAAAAGGCATAGGGAGAATGCATGCAGGCCCATACAATATATCTTTGTTCATTTAAAGGTCCATGTAAAATCACAGGTTCCATAGCAGCCAATGCTTTCCATAACTCAGGCTGCATGGGACCCGTTCCATCGAAGCTCACTAAAGGAGGAACCCATCCATTAGCATGCCACCTGGTAATTACTAAAGGCATAGGGAGAAATGAATTATTCCATGTGGACCTATAAAGTTCTACATAAATCAAGCCCTATCGTTGACTTGAAAGATAGGGGCACCCCCATTCGGTCATAAAACGTCTGGTGGCAGCAATGGGAATAGATAACTTTATGGCGTACATGCATTCTTTCCAATGAGGAAAGCCAGAAATTCTGCTTATGCTTTCCCAGGCCTGTAGTCCTTGTTCATCAGAGTCCAAAGTGGGGAATGCACAGCTCGGATAGTCCTTTAAATGAGGGGCTGCCTTTTTTAAGGCATCAAATAGTCTTTCTTGCACCCCCGGCATCAGCAGCTGTAAAGACCAAAAGTCTCTCTTGCCATTGCTTCTTGGAGAATCAGTAAGCATGCCTTTCAAGGAAGTGCTAACGCATCCATTCAAAACTGGAGCTGCTTCTTGTAAAGAGGAAGGTATGGCAAAGCAAATATGTGGATAAATGGATATGCCTGAAAAACTGAAGGGGGTGCTGACCACTGTTTTAATATTATTAGGATAGATGGAAGCCCCATCCAAAAGAAGAGTATCATTAAAACAAAAAACAAAAAACACGAATGGTCTCATTCATCCAATCAACAGGCTGGAAAGAAGGTGGATTAGGCAAATAGGCCCAATAAACTTTTTCTGTGCTGGAGGGCCTGGGCTGACAAGCCAACACAGCAAGCACAGCCACAAACATTACCATAGGGGTGGCCTCATATCTCTCCCTTTCTATTAATTCTTCAGCCCACTGAGCGAGATGTTTTAGCCGGCCCCAAGTTGGTACTGTGCTGGAGGTGGTTGTTTAAGTACGATGACAGAGACGAGATGGGGCAGAATACGGTTGAACTCAATCAGCATGTCTCTCCTGAAGCTCCAGGTGCCTGAAGTGATGTACTAGCGGTGAAGCCTGAGGTGAAGAGTTATTCGCCCTTTGGCTTTTCCTTGGCTCCCTCAGGTCTGGACTCAATGAGCTTCTGGTCTCCCCATCTTTTTTCAGTCCTAGACTCCAGGACCCCAGGGATTTTAGTAACCTCAGGGGTCCAAACAGGAGAAGTGGAATCCTGTGGAAACACACAAGCATACCCTCTCCCACAAGTTAGCAGTATATCTGGCCCTTTCCATGCTCTAGTAAGGAGGTCCTTTCACTTAACCAGAGTAATGGTTAAGTTCCGCGTTAGGCAAGTTCCGCGTTAGGCAAGTTCCGCTTTTAGGCAAGTTCCACGTTAGGCATTACTGACAGTACAAGGAAATAATCAGGTATATGTATACGTATATCCCCCTTACGCTTGGATCTCCCTTGCCCAACCTCAATCCCATCCATCTAGGTCACCACAGAGCACTAAGCTGAGTTCCTTGCACTATACAGCAGCTCCCCACTAGCTTTCTGTTTTACACATGGCAGTGTCTTTTGCTGGTCTAATAATCAAATTGACATAAGACAGATTAACAGGATAAAAACAAAAATTTAATAACATACATACTTCTTGTATAGGTGAGATAGACCCGGGAAAATAACATAATTCTCTGAAATAGTCAAAGCCATCACCTTAAATACCATCTTCAGCTAAAGACAAAAGAAAATGTTTTGGGTGGAGAGTCAGTTATGGGAAGTGATCAGGAAAAGCAAAGTAAGCAAGGTTATGATTTTTATGCAGATTTAAGTCCTTGCCTTCTTCACTGCTAAGAGTTTCTTCCTGGTACAGAGAGGGAGGTATCCTTACAAATGGACATTTCCCTTATAAATGTAAATGTTGATTATAAAATGACAATTTTAAGAGCTTATTTTATGTCTGCTTTTTTTTTTTTTTAAGATAAATCTACCACAGAGGCTTTGGCATAGTCAATAAAGAAGAAATAGATGTTTTTCTGGAACTCTCTTGCTTTTTTGATGGTCCAGCAGATGTTGGCCATTTGATCTCTGGTTCCTCTGTCTTTTCTAAAACCAGCTTGAACATCTGAAAGTTCACAGTTCACGTATTGCTGAAGCCTGGCTTGGAGAATTTTAAGCATTACTTTCCTAGTGTGTGAGATGAGTGCAATTGTGTGGTAGTTTGAGC
>NW_011492959.1:5413-8815 GCF_000754665.1 Bison bison bison | reverse complement strand
GGAGCTGCAAAATCTGCTCCCCTTTAATATCTTACAGGGACATACAATTCTTAGTTTCAGGTTTTTGAAATTGATTAGTTTCTTAAGCAATCATTTATTACATAGATAAATTATCCTTATTTCATTCTCTAAATCACTGAGTGAATATTCTTCATAGGAATTAAATTTATTATCTCTAACATTTTTCTTCCTGGGAAGAAGCACCATCACACTTACTACTGTCTTCCACTTGGTAACTCAATGTAACCTGTTTCTGATCATATACATGTTTTTGCAAGATTTTGGTGGGAGGCAGGAGCTTAGGTGACTTTGGTATACCTGTCACTTCACTGTTTCCAAACTGGAGAAACAACAGCTCACTAGAGCCTCATGGGCAAAGGGCTATTTAGAAAAAGTTCATCTTTCTTTTATGAAACAGTTATGACAGAGGAAAACACATCCCATTTTCAAGCAGGTTTATTCTCTGTTCCTTTTATTTCTGCTTTTGATCCTAAGAGCCTGCCATAATCCATAATAAGCATATGATTTTTAACATGTGTATGTGTTGTGTGTTAAGTCGTTTCAGTCATGTCTGCCTCTTTGTGACCCCATGGACTGTAGCCCACCAGACTCCTCTGTCCATGGGATTTTCCTGGCAAGAATACTGGGGTGGGTTGCCATGCCCTCCTCCAGGGTCTTCCCAACCCAGGGACTGAACCCTGGTCTCTTATGTCTCCTGCATTGGCAGGCAGATTCTTTACCACTAACACCACCTGGAAAGCTGTTTAACACCATGGTCATTAACTTACACAGTATTCTGTTCTTTCCACATTTGTGAGAAACTGCCTCCTGTTGCTTTGATGATGGTGGCAAAAGTAACTTTATTCATAATTCTAGCTCTATTTTATAAAAGTCTTGATATTGAAAAGTCATTCTCTTGAAGATATGTTATTTTGGATTGTGAGTTGTCCAATAGATTGTGCCACTTTACTATGACCAAAGATAAAATTAAGTAATATCTAGCAGGTTTTGGTAGTCTTGGGCTCTTTATAGCTAGATGAAAATAATGAATTTTTTGTTCTCTAATTACATTGGATAAGTAATGTAAATATAGATGTTATTCCAAAACATAACTTATGCCTTGTTTCTCCTTAACCAAAAGAAAATAGCCTTCAAAATGGGCCAGACATACTTTCTCATAAGATTGATTTATGAGATTTGAAGGAAAAAAGAAAAGAATCCAGTAATAATGTTAAGTACATGCTGTTGCCTTCAAGAAGGATGCATAAAATTGTCCCAAGCATTTACAAGTTTTACATTTTAAGATCTTTAGGGGAAAATCACCTTCACTAACCCATTTTAATGTTTAAATGCCCTAAAAATGCAGGTACACAGCAGACACCTGTTGTTATCAATTAGCTCTGATGGTATTATACCAGAAAGTTCTTGCTTTCATGAATAATCAACAGATCTAGCAATACTTTTCTTTGAACTTGTTAAGCTATGCCCCATTTTTAAAGTTAGTATTTCAGAAGATTATGCTACAGGCATTCTGAAGTCTCAAATCTAATGCTGTGGTTGTTAGATAGACTCTATAGTACATCTTGAATCAATAGTGACCTTTAGCAAAATTTCATACAATTTAAGCAAGGAAAAAAATTTTACCTAAGTGATTGGAAAGGTGTCTGGTTAGATTTCTGTACTTTGTCTTTTAGGTAGTATATCCATTAGTACATGTTTTATAACACAGATGGCTTTATAATGATGTATGATGGAGTAAAATTTTGTGTAGCATGATTTCATCATAGATCCTGATTTCAAAAAGAAAAGATTAAGCCATAGGAGTTAGTTTCATCTCTAATATCTCAATTCACACTTGAATTCATTCATGTATGTGCTAAGTCGCTCAATCGTGTCCAACTCTTTGCAACCCCATGGACTGTAGACTGCCAGGCTCCTCTGTCCATGGGATTCTCCAAGAAAGAATACTGCAGTGGGTTGCCATTTTGTCCTCCAGGGGATCTTTCCAACCCAGGAATCGAACTCATATCTCTTATGTCTCCTGCATTGACAGACAGGTTTTTTTTTTTTTTTTTTTTTACCACTACTGCCACCTGGGATTTCATTCATAGCACCGATAAAAATGCTGTATTGAGGATTCAGAATACAGGATGTTAATGATTGTATTTATCAATACAGATCTAAAAGTGGCAGTAGAAGAATTAAACTACTTTTAGAAAACTGTACAACTGTATTTAAGAAAAGAAAAATAAAATCATCAAGATAGGTCAAGGTGCTGTGTTTGATTTGTGTACCTCTACCTATGCTACTTAAAAGATTAATGTATTAAATACATCTTTGCCTTTTAACCCAGTAAAAGAAAATTTCTCAAGCTTTTGAGAAAGCATGTACACAAAATATTCTGCAAAATAAGGAAGAAAGTAATTTTCAGTTCATTTCAAAGTCTTTGTATAGATAATGGAAAGAAAAGATGATTGCCAAGTCATGGACTTGATGTGCTATAATTAGAAATAAGACATAATTTAAGTTATTTATTAACTAGAAATACATTCAGGATCATAAAGCTTGAATGTAATGTATTTTCCTATGTGATGAAAATAAACATTCTGGTAAGCTGCCTTCTTTTTTTAATATAAGTGGTGACAAAATAAAATAACTCCAAATCACACAAATGCTCCAGAGATTTTCAAGCAGATAGGAAGGTGGGTTTGTTCATTTTTAAGCATACCATTCTATGGCACTGGGAGGAACCCAAATGAGTTTGCCTCATTCTTTGATATGGATAATGTTGACTATTGTGCTGATTGCATTTTGATCTTTGCAACAGAAAGCTATATTTTACACAGTAAGTAATAAAGCTGTTCTGCACTGATTCATAAAACAGCAGCAATTCATGAAATTCTTATACTACTTAATGATTCACTCTCCCACCCAATGAACTGGGCTTTTCCCAACTATACCCCAGAGAGCAGCACTGTCCACTGTTTGATGTCACTTGGGAGATCAATTTGACTTTCAAGGTCACTAAGTTCAAAGCCATTCAGTTATATGAACAGAAATGACATCATTCTGAATTTGTACTGTATGTAGCAAAATTGAAATACATCAAAATTATAAAGTGGATGAGGTTAATCTGTAGTTGCCTGTTACCTCCACATTTAGAACCCCTTTCTCCTTTTCTGATAGTAGTCTAAGACTCAAAGGACAGTCTGTCTCATGGTGGAGTATATATCTTTGGGTTTTACAGGTTCCCATATTCTACTTCTACCTCACTGAGAAAAGCTCACTGCTTCTAGAAAATTCCCTGAGAAAAATCATTAAACGTAATCTTACTAAGAAGTAATATGCATTATTATTATTTGTAAAATTCACTCTAGCACAATGCATAATTTACAAAATTCA
>NW_011492959.1:4863-5313 GCF_000754665.1 Bison bison bison | reverse complement strand
TAAAAGCTATATATGATAAACCCACAGCAAATATTATCCTCAATGGTGAAAAATTGAAAGCATTTCCCCTAAAGTCAGGAACAAGACAAGGCTGCCCACTCTCACCACTACTATTCAACATAGTTTTGGAAGTTTTGGCCACAGCAATCAGAGAAGAAAAATAAATAAAGGGAATCCAGATTGGAAAAGAAGAAGTAAACTCTCACTGTTTGCAGATGACATGGTCCTCTACATAGAAAACTTTAATGACACGACCAGAAAATTGCTAATCAATGAATATAGTAAAGTTACAGTATATGAAATTAATACACAGAAATCCCTTGCATTCCTACACACTAAGAATGAGAAAACAGAAAGAGAAATTAAGGAAACAATTCCATTCACCATTGCAACGAGAAGAATAAAATACTTAGGAATAAATCTACCTAAAGAAACAAAAAACCTATATAT
>NW_011492959.1:3443-3876 GCF_000754665.1 Bison bison bison | reverse complement strand
TCCACCATCCCTGGGATTCTCCAGGCAAGAACACTGGAGTGGGTTGCCATTTCCTTCTCCAATACATTAAAGTGAAAAGTGAAAGTGAAGTCGCTCAGTCATGTGTGACTCTTCACGACCCCATGGAGTGGAGCCTATCAGGCTCCTCTGTCCATGGGATTTTCCAGGCAAGAGTAGTGGAATGGGTTGCCGTTGCCTTATCCATTTCACAGAACTAGAACAAATCATTTCACAATTTGTATGGAAATACAAAAAACTTTGAATAGCCAAAACAATCGTGATAAAGAAGAAGAGATCAACTGAAGAGATCAACCTGCCTGACTTCAGAGTATACTACAAAGGTACAGTCATTAAGACAGTATGGTACTGGCACAAAGACAGAAATATAGACCAATGGAACAAAATAGAAAGCCCAGAGATAAATCCACACACC
>NW_011492959.1:1794-2824 GCF_000754665.1 Bison bison bison | reverse complement strand
AAAATGGGCCAAAGCACTAAGCAGACATTTCTCCAAAGAAGACATACAGATGGTTAACAAACACACGAAAAGATGCTCAACCTCACTCAATATCAGAGAAATGCAAATCAAAACCACTATGAGGTACCATGTCACGCCAGTCAGAATGGCTGCTATCAAAAAGTCTACAAAGAATAAATGCTGAAAAGAGTGTGGAGAAAAGTTAACCCTCTTATAATGTTGGTGGGAATGCAAACTAGTACAGCCACTATGGAGAACAGTGTGGAGATTCCTTAAAAAACCAGACATAGAACTGCCACATGACCCAGCAATCCCACTGCTGGGCATACACACTGAGGAAACCAGAATTGAAAGAGACACATGTACCCAAATGTCCATCAGAGCACTGTTTACAATAGTTAAGACATGGAAGCAACGTAGATGTCCATCAGCAGACGAATGGATAAGAAGGCAGTGATACATATCCACAATGGAATATTACTCAGCCATTACAAAGAACACATTTGAATCAGTTCTAATAAGGTGGATGAAACTGGAGCCTATTATACAGAGTGAAGTAAGTCAGAAAAAAAAAAACCACCAATATAGTATATTAATGGATATATACTTATTTATTTATTTCAAATAAATTTATTTATTTATTTTAAAAATATTGTAGTGGTTTTGCCATACATTGACATGAATCAGTCATGGGTGTACATGTGTTCCCCTTCCTGAACCCACTTCCCACCTCCCTTCCCTTCCCATCCCTCAGGGTCATCCCAGTGTACCAGCCCTGAGCGCCCTGTATCATGCATCAAACCTGGACTGGTGATCTGTTTCACATATGATAATATACATGTTTCAATGCTATTCTCCCAAATCATCCCACCATTGCCTTCTCCCACAGAGTCCAAAAGACTGGCATTTAGAAAGATGGTAATGATACCCTATATGTGAGACAGCAAAAGAGACACAGATATAAAGAACAGACTTTTGGACTCTGTGGGAGAAGGCGAGGGTGGGATGATTTGAGAAAATAGCATTGAAA
>NW_011492959.1:1036-1694 GCF_000754665.1 Bison bison bison | reverse complement strand
CACAATGTTGTAAAGTAATTAGCTTCCAATTAAAATAAATTAATTAATTAAAAAATAAAGTGAGAAGAAAAGTATATTGCAAATATAAAATTCCTAAGGCAAAAAAAGAAATAAAGCTTATATAGACTTGAAGAATATAAAAATTGGTTACAGGATGATTGCAAACTTAAAAACTGAGTGGGTCTTTAAAATCCATACCGTAAGTTAACACAGGTGTCAACACTGCTATGACTACATACATTTCTTGAAGCCATAGGAAAACTATCCTTTTTGCCATGCTTGACTGTTTAGCAGAGCCATGGTAAATCTAACTGCATTTAATAAGGCTTCTGCTATTACTCTAAGCAGTTAAAACATTTTGGCATATCTCCTATTCAGTTTTGGTCCTTAAGTCATCTCCCATTTGCAGAGGTTTTTCCATATTAATATCCATGCCTTCTACTGGCTTTCCTTGTTCTTTCAACTGATGTCTTATTAGTTAACAAAATTTAAAGAAGAAATTGCCTAATCAATCTTTTTATAGTACTAAGAACTTGGGAAAGGTTTTTTTTTTTATTATATGCATATAATGCATGTCTGGGCTTCCCTGGGGGCTCAGATGGTAAATCATCTGCCTGCAATGCAGGAGACCCGGGTTCGATTCCTAGGTCAGGAAGAT
>NW_011492959.1:0-936 GCF_000754665.1 Bison bison bison | reverse complement strand
CAGCACTCTTGCCTGGAAAATCCCATGGATGGAGGAGCCTGATAGGCTATAGTCCATGGGGTCACAAAGAGTCAAACACGACTGAGAGACTTCACTTTCACTTTCAATGCATGTCATCAAAATCAGCAGCATTGCTAATAAGAATGAGCTCACCACACAGTCACTTGAAGAGAGGAACTATTTCTGCCCTTACTTTATGACCATTATACAGAAAGGAGAAACAAACACAGATAGTCAACATCTGTAAAGTGAATTTTCCAAATTTATAATGGAATTAATGCCTTTAAAGCTATAAATATCAAAATGTGGCTCTACATCTGCTAACATGCTTTTTGACAACAAGCTGTGCTGAAAGGCAGTCAGTTGGTGTTGCAGGTGAACACCTTGGGCTGTGGGTTGCAACTTGTTTATTGCTTCCTTGTGCACATCCATGGGCCATATGGTCAGGGTCTTCATGGAAACAAATTGTCCATAATTGTCTTCCAGCATGAGGATAGGATAAAGTTTTTCAGAGCTGTAGAACGACCTCAACAAAACCTGTTAATTGTACAGATTGTTTGAGGGTGGACATGATCATTCACCTCATCTACTGTCTGCATATAACTCAGACTCAGGAATGTATACTATTGCAACTAGTATATCAGAGATAGTTTGTGCCATCTTCTCCAGGACTTAGATGCTTTTCTTTCTATCAAGGCAAGAACTGAGTAGTGTACCTCCTGATCTTTCCCAGAGCCCAGGAAATCTAGCTTAGAAGAATAATCAAACTCACTATAGTTGTTTAAAACTAGTTTAAAACTGTAATAGAGTTGTTACAAGGACTCAGAACATATATCTTTTCCCACCACAATGAATTTATGTTTTCACATTTGTTTTTTTTCGATTTTGTAGTTGTATGTTGCTAGTATCACCGATTCAGAGTACTACCCTGGAAAC
>NW_011492958.1:13290-15404 GCF_000754665.1 Bison bison bison | reverse complement strand
AGTTAAAGTCCATTTCACCTAGAAATAAAACTGCTACATTTAAAACAGATTTTTACTAATGTGACTTTAGAAAATAAAGATCTACAGAAGAGAAATAGACCAAAATGGATTAAAAATGAGCACTTCTTTAAGTATCACTGTATAAACAAAATTCCATTATCATAAATACCATTAAGAGAAATATGTTTCAGAGAAAGTTTCTTTGTACTAAAATATTTTAATGACCCAGTAAATGGTTCATAGAAATAGTGTTTAGCTGGTACGGTTACAATGAACTCAACTCTGCCACCAATTAATATAACCTTAGGCAAGAAACTTCTCGACCTTTTAAGTTTTCTAATTTTAAAAATCTGTCATTTGGCATTTCCATGTTCTGCTTGGTGATGTTTAAATGTTTAGCTTTGGAAAAAAAGCACTGTTCACAGTCAAAAACAATGAAAAGATGGGAAAACTGAAAGGTCATAATTTTTATCCCAAGGGCTTAAGATAAATTGACAGTGACATCCTCTTAGTAGCTTAACCCCCTAAAATTCCACTGGCACTCCAGACAAAACTGGAGAAACTTTGAAAAATTATCCTTTGTGGAACAGACTTAGAGGAGGCATGAAAATATTCCTGGACCCTCTTTCTTATATTGCTATGGAACAAAAGCCTTACCCTTCATGGTGAAGAACAACAAATATTGTTCTTGGAGCATAGGTAAGTCCTTAGAGCATAGGTAAAAACCCATTTCAGCTAGAGTAAGGTCAGAAGGGAAAACAGAAAAAGAAAAAACTTCTACTCTTGGGGGAGAGCAGGGATTTATGTAAGACATAGGGCAACAGCTAGCAGAAGAACAATAAAAGTAAGAAAATCACATCCCTCAAAACAGAGGATATGGTGAATGCATGACAATCAAGTTTAATTAGAACCACAGAGAACACTGACCTCACCACATCTACTGCAAGGTTAACAAGCAACTGTAACACAATAACACTGAACAGTTGCAGGAGGAAGACCCTATGTGAGGTACAGTGCAAAGGGAAGACCAAAAGCTGAGGGTGGAGCAGACATTAAGAAAAACTCTTTGGCAAGCTATCCCCACATGAACAAAAGTGTATCACTCTCAGTTAGAAAATATATGAGACAGATGTATATCCCCTTGTCAAATGACAAGGGGAAAATAACACGTCTCAAGAAACAAATCAATTATTAGACCCAAACTGTGACATCATACGGATGTTCAAACTACCTAAGAAGACATTCAAATTACTATGGCTTTAAGCTTTGAATGGAAAAGATGGACAGGATGACAGATTGAATTAATTTCAGCAGCAGAATGGAAGTTATTTTAAAAAATAACAAAAATGCTAGAAATGAAAATACAGAAGAATGAAAATACATAAACAATGCCTTGATGGATTCATCAGCAGATTTGACACATCAAAAGAGAGAATCTATGATTTTCAAGTTAGGTTAACAGAAATTACAGTAACTTAGAGACAAAGGGAAAATATTAACAAGACAGGAAAAAAGAAACATTGAAAAGTTGTAGAACAATAACTGACAGCCTAACATGCTTATAATTGCAATTCAAGAAAGCAGAGAGATTGTAAGAATACCACAAATGAAGAAATACTTGAAAAGAGAATAACATTTTTTCCAACCTTGGCAAATGATATTTAAACTGCTAAAAAACAAACAACAAAAAGAAAACCTTGAAGGTAGCCAGATTTTCTTTTTTATAAATTTCTTTATTTATTTATTTTTGGCTGTGCTGGATCTTCGTTGCTGCACAGGCTTTTCTCTAGTTGCGGTGAGCGGAGGCTACTCTAGTTGCCATGTGCCGGCTTCTCATTGGAGACGCTTTTCTTGTTGTAGAGCATGGGCTCTAAGCATGTGGGCTTCAATAGTTGCAGTACATGGGCTCAGTAGTTGTGGTTCACGGGCTTAGTTGCTTCATGGCGTGTGACATCTTCCCAGACCAGGGAGGAATCATACCCATGTCTCCTGCATTGAATGGCAAATCCTCTACCACTGAGCTATGAGAGAAACCCCAGAATTTCTTTTTTTAAAAAAGACATATTATGTAAAGTAGAATAAGGACTTCTGTTCTTAAACCATGCAATCTAGAT
>NW_011492958.1:10301-11730 GCF_000754665.1 Bison bison bison | reverse complement strand
GAGTGGGTTGCCATTTCCTTCTCCAATGCATGAAAGTGAAAAGTGAAAGTGAAGTCACTCAGTCGCGTCCGACTCCTAGCGACCCGATGGACTGCAGCCCACATTGCAAAAAAATCACCACAATAAGTCTAGTTAACATCTATCATCACACAGTATAATGTTACAAATAAATATTTTTCTTGTGATGAGAGCCTCTAAGATATACTCTGTTTGTTGTTGTTCAGACGCTCAGTTGTGTTCGACCCTTTGCAACTCCATGAACTGCAGCACACCATGCTTCCCTGTCCTTCACTAGCTTCCAGAGCTTGCTCAAACTCATGTCAGTTGAGTCGGTGATGCCATCCAACCATCTCATCCTCTGTTGTCCCCTTCTCCTCCTGCCTTCAATCTTTCCCAGCATCGGGGTGTTTTCCAATGAGTTGGCTCTTTGCATCAGGTTGCCAAAGGCTTAAAAACTTTGAAATATACTGTAAGTTATTTTTTTTTAATATACTGTAAGTTATTTTTAACTATAGTCAATATGATGTACATCACATCCCCATAACTTATTTATTATTAATATTTAGCTGGAAGTTTGTGCCTTTTGACCACCATCCTCAATTTGCTCTTCCATGTGTCTCCAACAACCACCAGTCTTCTCTGTATCTATGAGCTTGTTTTTGTTTTTGACCTCACGTACAAAGTCATATGGAGAAGGAAATGGCAACCCACCCCAGTATTCTTGCCTAGAGAATCCTGTGGACAGCGGAGCCTGGTGGGCTGCTGTCCATAGGGTCGCACAGAGTTGGACACTACTGAAGTGACTTAGCGTGCATGCGTGCATTGGAGAAGGAAATGGCAACCCACTCCAGTGTTCTTGCCTGGAGAATCCCAGGGACAGAGGAGCCTGGTGGGCTGCCATCTATGGGGTCACACAGAGTCGGACACGACTAAAGCAACTTAGCTGCAGCAGCATGAGATCATATGATATTATCTTTCTCTGTCTAACTTATTTTACCTAGTGTAATGCACTTGAGATTACTCCATATTGTTTCAAATGGCAAGAATTCAGTCCTTATTAAGGCTATTCTACATATCCCACATTTTCTTTATCCACTCATCAATGGGCACTTAGGGCATTTTGCAGGGTTCTTCTCACTAGCACTTCTTATCTCTTGTCATTTTTGTAATAACCATTCTAACAGGCGTGAGGTTATATTTCATTGTGTTTTTGATTTGCATTTCCTTGATGATTAATGATGTTGAACATCTTTCTATGTACTTGGCTTCTGTATGTATTCTTTGCAAAAATACCTATTCAGATATTCTGTCCATTTTGTGAGCAGATTGTTTTGGGGATTTTTTTTTCCATTGAGTGTATGGATTCTTTATGTATTTTGAATATTAATCCCTTATCAGATACACGATTTTCAAATATTTTCTCCTATTC
>NW_011492958.1:9526-10201 GCF_000754665.1 Bison bison bison | reverse complement strand
CCTCCAATTCTCAAATTCATTTCAGTGAGGATTTAATCTTGACAATTTGACTGAAATTGCTTTTATCTCAGAAATCACAACTCACATGTTTCTTTATCTGTAGGTCAGTGCTATGTCAGTTTATCTCTCAGTAGCATTTGGCATAGTTGACTTTTTTCTCCTTGAAATATTGCATTCACTTGGCTTTAGTTTTCCTTCCATGTCACTGCTCAGTCTTTCTGAATCTTCTTTTTTGTCTCTTGTCTCCTCCTAGAATTCTAGATGTTGGCTTCATTTAGGGCTTTGTCCAGTCTCTTCCTCAGTTATAGTATCTTCCTGGACATTTTTTTTTTCAGGCTTGTGTATACCATCTATACATGACCTCTTAATCTATATCTCTAAACTTCCTTCTGAGTTTCAGCTGCCTGTTTTCATCTTCATATGGATATCTTTTAAGTATCTCTTATGAAATATTATTCTTGAATACTTGTCTCATCACCTATGTTAATTTATTCCCCCAATAATTTTTTTTTTTTTGGTTTAGTCAATGGCACCATCATTTATCCGGTTTATCTTTCCAAAAATCTAGGTATCATCAGTTCAGTTCAGTCACTCAGTCGTGTCCTACTCTGTGACCCCATGGACTGCAGCATGCCAGGCTTCCCTGTCCATCACCAACTCCTGGAGCTTGCTCAA
>NW_011492958.1:6688-7415 GCF_000754665.1 Bison bison bison | reverse complement strand
GAAATTAGAATGTCTCACATGGGGTTCAAAGCATCAGCATAAATTGAATAACATGCTGTGTGGCTTGGAAGCACACTTTTGGGTTTGGCCTACTTCATTCTTGATAACATCTTTTGTAGCAAGATATCTACAAATGCAGAATAATTTTCAGCCATAATAATAAAGTGCTTTTCTCAAGTATCAGAATATAGGTAATTGCTGTGAAATATTATGCAATAATTAAATTATACCTGGATAATTTGAGTATATTAAACATGCTGTCTAGTAAGATGTTAGAATATAGATTACTTCTTTATATGAATATTTCTTGATGAAGGATCTTTTGTCATAGCTCAGGAAATAGGTAACAAGTATCTGATAAATAATTAGACAACTCTAGAGCAGAGCTTCATCCAGAGACTGATAGTTCTAAGCAGTGGAACTAGGGGCTCAAACAAGGAAAAACGATCTAATTTTGTTTCACAAAGGAACTGAGTACCATAAGAAATGGAAACTCCTCATCAAATAGGGACTCCTTATCAGATGATGGGCTTCCCTGGTAGCTCAGATGGTAAAGCGTCTGCCTGCAATGTGGGAGATCTGGGTTTAATCCCCAAGTCGGGAAGATGCCCTGGAGAAGGAAATGGCAACCCACTCCAGTACTCTTGCCTGAAAAATTCCATGGATGAAGGAGCCTGATAGGCTACAGTCCATGGTATCGCAAAGAGTCAGACACGACTGAGCAACT
>NW_011492958.1:4313-6588 GCF_000754665.1 Bison bison bison | reverse complement strand
AACCCTTTTTATCTTATATGCTAGAAAAGGCATAAGGGCTTCCCTCATAGCTCAGTTGGTAAAGAATCGGCCTGCAATGCAGGAGACCCAGGTTCGATCCCTGAGTTGGAAAGATACCCTGGAGAAGGAAATGACAACCCACTCCAATATTTTTGCCTGGAGAATCCCATAGACAGAGAGCCTGGCAGTCTACAGTCCAAGGGGTTGAAAGAGTAGGACATGACTTAGCAACTAAACAAGAAAAGGCATAAAAATAAAAATTTAGAATAAAAGTGCTCAAAAGTAAAATGAAAGGTCAATTATATACTTTTCTACTACTTTTGAAAGACAACAGTATATAAGTTAGTGAAATTTTGTTTTGTAAATGAAATATACTCTTTCACATTTTAGTAATCTTATAATGTTTTTATGATGTTGGAATCAAGTATCAAGTGCCTGTCTTAGGGGAAACATAATAAAACATGCTTAAAATTGGACATTTATTCACATGCATGAGATAAAGAAGAAATCAAGCTAAGACTATTAAAGGTCACTGGCACAAAATCCATGGGTATGGAAAAACATAGATATGTTAGCTTCTATGCAAGAGCCTCAAGAGATGGAAACTATAAAGTGTGAAGAGATGTCACAGTGGTGACAACTTCAGCACACTTGAGTCACTTTTGAGAAACTATGCAGTTTTTTAGACTTTGCATTTTTAATTCTTAGACTCTGATATGTGAAAACATGTCTTAAGTCATATGACCTGTTTATGTGTGCTCAGACATGCCCAACTCTTTGCAACCCCATGGGCTATAGCCCACCAGGCTCCTCTGTCCATGGGATTCTCCAGACAAGAGTACTGGAGTGGGTTGCCATGCCCTTCTCCAGGGGATCTTCCCAACCCAGGGATTGAACCCACATCTCTTGAGTCTCTTGCATTGGCAGGTGGATTCTTTATCACTAGAGCCAATGGGGAAGCCATTATAAAGAATAAAATTCCTGCTTTATGCTCCATAAATATGAAATCACATATTATGTTTGTTTGTTTTATATGAAATATAAAATATATGAAAGATAATATCAGACTCCAGTTGCAGGGTAGGCGTTACATTGTCAGTGAAGTTAATTAAAATCTTCTATCACTCCAAACCTTTGTTTAATTTAAAGCAAAAAATTCCAGAAATAACCTTGGTTAAGAAGAGTTTAAAATGAAAATCAATATGCATCTGTCAAATGTAATCAGGGCTCTATCTTGATATGTCAAAAATCCAATTACACATGAATTGAAATTGTTATCATTTATTCTCCTTCTTCTTTTAGCTGACACCCCTATTTATCTTTAAGTCTAAAAGTAAAATCAAATGGATGTAAGTTGTGATGGTCTCCATAAGTAGGAAAGAAGTACACAATCAAATCTCTACTGTCACCAGCTCTGTGGGCAAGTCAAAATTTAATTTTACAAAAGGATTAGATTTCTGTTTTTTCAGTTATCTCATAAAAGGGATATGATGAATACATTTTAGGAAAACATCCCTTCTAGGATTTCCCCATTTTGACCAGGCACAGCTATTCATTACCTTTTGCCACTTGTATTCTTCCTGAATTCTTATAGCTCTAATGGATTGCCTTTCCTGTAGCAAGTGGCATGTTCTAAAATCCCTAACCCCTCAATAACAACAAAGGATGCCATCTTCGGCATTTATCTTATTATCAAATATAAATGTTTCTGGGATCTTTATCACAACTTCTTATCAGGAAGAAACTGATAGGAGGAAAATACAGATGCTAAGACATTTGTCTTCCAGACAAATGCTTAATTCCTGAGTACGTTAACATACTCAGCACTGGGCATTAGTTTATTTGTGAGAGCTGAATTTTGAGAATAATAAGCATGTATATAGTAAAGTATATGTTTATATACTTCAGTCTAGGTATTTAGAGAATGTCGAATAGTTAGTGGATTATTTTCAAGCCATTATGAAATCCTTACATGTAATGCATATTTACTAAGTTATCCATTCTTTTCTACCTCTGAAGTCTCATCCCCATAGTATGAGTATGAGATCTTACCACCACCAACTATCTTTCCTTCATTAGGAAGTATATAAGTATATATTTATCCTTCTTAATATCCGTTACCCTGTGAACACCTGTTCTTCCAGGTCATCCCTCATTCTCAACATTCATATCTCCAATGGCAGTGTGTATCCCCCACCTTTTTTTTTTTTAAACACAACTGTGACTCCTTTCCAAATCCTAAAACTTGGCCACATCATCTTCTAGAATGTGTGGT
>NW_011492958.1:0-1062 GCF_000754665.1 Bison bison bison | reverse complement strand
AGAAAAGTCTAAATTTATGTCACACGAAAATATGGGCATGAATGTTTATAGCAGATCTCTTTGTAGTACCCCAAATCTGAAAATAACTTAGATGCCCTTCTACAGGTAAATAGTTAAACAAGTGGTGGTTTATCTATGTGCTCAGTTTCTGTCATGTCTGACCCTTTGTGACCCTATGGACTCTGGCCCGCCAGGCTCCTCTGTCCATGGGTTTCTCCAGACAAGAATACTGGAGTGGGTTGCTATGCCCTCCTCCAGGGATCTTCCCAACTCAGAGATTGAACCCGTGTCTCTTATGTCTCCTGCATGGATGAGTGAGTTCTTTACCACTTGTGCCACCTGAGACCACCAAGTAGTATTCAGCACCAGAATGGACGAAGCATTGGTAAATGCAACAACTTGATTGAATATCCAGGAAATTATTCTGGGTGAAAAAGCCAACCTCTAAATGTATATACTATGTGATTTCATTTATAAAATATTCCCAATATCACAAAACTTTAAAAATGGAGAATAGTGCTATAATGATTCAGGGTTAGAGTAGGAGATGAGGTGGGGGTGTGTATAAAAGGCCAACCGGAAGGATCCTTGTGGTAATGAAACTTCTGTATCTTAACTGTTTCAATGTTAATATTTTAGATTTTGTGTTGTTTTACAGTTTTACAAAATGTTACCATGGTAATAACTGAGTAAAGGATACTTTCCTTTCTTACAACCTCATGTTTATAATTATCTCAAATATTTTTGTAATGAATAAGGATTGTATCATAATATGAGAGAATAATCAGAAAGATAATGATATATATATATACTGTGCTTAATACCTATAATATCTACTTTTTAAAAGATAAAATATGGATCATTTATGTTTATGTGATTGCTAATAATCAGAGCTAAGTAAGCATTTAGAAACAAATACATGTATGTTTGTTTCCTTACAAGAGACAGTTGCTATGCCTCATGTTGATTTTAGTTAACATATATCATGTAGTTTTGATAGATGAAAACTTACACCTTGTCTTGGGATCCCGGATGAGCCCCCAAGATGATAGCTTACAGTGA
>NW_011492957.1:10464-10570 GCF_000754665.1 Bison bison bison | reverse complement strand
GAAAGGGATTTGATTTAGGTCATACCTGAATGATCTAGTGGTTTTCCCTACTTTCTTCAATATAAGTCTGAAGTTGGCAATAAGGAGTTCATGATCTGAGCCACAG
>NW_011492957.1:9853-10364 GCF_000754665.1 Bison bison bison | reverse complement strand
TTCAACTTCAGCTTCTTCAGCATTACTGGTTGGGGCATAGACTTGGATTACTCTGATATTGAATGGTTTACCTTGGAAATGAACAGAGATCATTCTGTCGTTTTTGAAATTGCATCCAAATACTGCATTTCGAATTATTTTGTTGACCATGATGGCTACTCCATTTCTTCTGAGGGATTCCTTCCCACAGTAGTAGATATAATGCTCGTCTGAGTTAAATTCACCCATTCCAGTCCATTTCAGTTCGCTGATTCTTAGAATGTCGACGTTCAGTCTTGCCATCCCCTGTTTGACCACTTCCAATTTGCCTTGATTCATGGACCTGACATTTCAAGTTCCTATGCAATATTGCTCTTTACAGCATCGGACTTTGCTTCTCTCACCAGTCACATCCACAACTGGGTATTGTTTTTGCTTTGGCTCCATCCCTTCATTCTTTCTGGAGTTATTTCTCCACTGATCTCCAGTAGTATATTGGGCACCTACTGACCTGGGGAGTTCCTATTTCAGT
>NW_011492957.1:5390-5887 GCF_000754665.1 Bison bison bison | reverse complement strand
GAGTAGGTTGTCATCTCCTATCTAATATACGGGAGGGAAAAATAATGTTCCCTCTACCTTTCCTAATTCCTGGATGAGAACCCTAGGTGGCTCAGTCTATAAAGAATCGGCCTTCAATGCAGGAAACCACCTCCAATGCAGGAGACTCAGGTTCCATCCCTGGGTCAGGAAGATCCCCTGGAGTAGGGAATGGCAACCCTCTCCAGTATTCTTGCCTGGGAAATCACATGGACAGAGGAGCCTGTCCAAGGACAGGGGAGCCTTCGTGGGGTCATGAAGAGTTGGATATGACTTAGCGACTAAACTACTCCCCCCACACACGTAACAAAAGACAGATTAACAAAAGAAAAACAGACAGAACTTTATTAACACGTATATTTCATGTATACATGGGAGATACCCAGGAAAACTAACTCCCCAAGATGGCCCAAGCCGTCACCTTAAGTAAATTCCATCTTTAGTTAAAAACAGAATAAAGATGTTGTAAGTGGGGAACC
>NW_011492957.1:4403-5290 GCF_000754665.1 Bison bison bison | reverse complement strand
ATAAAATAGGTTATATTTTGAGGGGGAAAAGAATGCATTCAGTGAGAGATCTACACTCCTCATTAATGTTACTGCTTTATTTTCTGGGCTGAATCCTGTCTATTACTCTCCTGCATTCAGATATTCAGATAAATTATCTACTTTCACAAGCTCAGTGAAGCATTATTTGTTGTATACTTTTGCATATTTGGCAACTCTGAAATATTCTTAAGAATATATGGGTTTCTTGTTAAGAACCTTCCGCAAATGAATAGGAGGGAACATTTTTTGGTTTCTCTACTATTGTAGAAAATATCATATAATAATAATCACAATTATCATTTATCTTCTTCCTTTCAATTATTTCTTCTTTAAACATTACACTGAAAATACATTCACACTCAAGTGCTTTAAGTAGCATTCACCATTTTTTTTCTGATTTTTAATACAAATGTTGTCATAATTGCTGCCTTGTATACCAAACTATCTTAAAATAGATGCAGCAACTTCCAGTTTTAGTTTTTCAAAACACAGAAACAAGCAAGAAATAAAGTAACTGGAGCATCTTCAAAGGATATCAAATCAATACGTTCACCTTTAGCTTTTCAATTTAGCTGTAAGGACGCTTGGGCTTATGTTTTGCTTTTGATAAGAGTCAATGCTTGCTTTCCAAATGTCGCTATTGCTTTACTTTCATGACTCATAATTCTGTAGTAGCATGTGTAATGCTCTTTGTGCACATATTTTGGTGATGGTGCTACCTAACTACTAAATGAGGATACTATCACTAGGACACAGCAAGCTACTACTAACTCCCCTTACCTGCAAAGGTTTCCTACAGGCTTCCCTTTCCCCTAAAAATTGGTGGATTGTTTACAGCTACTGTTGTGTTGTTGTTTAGTGGCTAA
>NW_011492957.1:0-579 GCF_000754665.1 Bison bison bison | reverse complement strand
CAAATTGTTATACTTCGCATACCTTACTTTGAAGGGCGTGCGTGCTGTCACGTCAGACTTTTCGAGACCCCATGGACTGTAACCAACCAGGCTCCTCTGTCCATGGGATTCTTCAGGAAAGAATATTGGGGTGTGTTGCCATGCCCTACTCAAGGGGATCTTCCTGACAGGAGACCATGTCTCCTGCAGCTCCTGCATTGGCAGGCAGATTCTTTCCACTGAGCCTCCTGAGAAGCCCACTTTAATATATCTCTTTATCAATCATCAAGATTTCTCTTCCATTCAAATTTCCTCATGAAAGAAATGTTTAAAAAGCCTTAATAATAGTTGATTGTTATATTTAAAGTTGACACTTTCTTTTAAAGGGGGTGCTTCTGACTTAGGAAACTTCTAGTCCAATGTCAAAACACTCATAAGTCATTTCATACGTGGGCTATTTTCCTGAGACTATTTTCACAGGTGATTAATCTTATCCATTTAGTTTTATTTTAATTTTCCCATCAGGCCACAACATTCCTGACCTTATCCAAAAATATTGGGGGTATATTGTATTTGGAGCCTATAGTTCTTTTAATTGAG
>NW_011492956.1:10693-11659 GCF_000754665.1 Bison bison bison | reverse complement strand
TTTCAAATTTAAATGGAAATTCATGAATGACTATGATTTTCATCTCAAAGGTCCAATAATAGTGTTCAACTTACACACACACACACACTCACTCTCTCTCTCATACAAACACAAAAACACATGCACTCTTCCCAGAAAAGGTCAAGCTTTCAAAAACTGTACCTCTTTTCAATATACAATTGAATAATATGATTTGTTTTACTCATAAATATTTAAATAAATCTTAACTAATTTCAGATTTTACTTGTCTTTTTAAAAAGTTGTTCAATATCTAATTATTTTTTCAATAGCTACAATCACTTTCTTCTCATTTAATGGAAACTAGAAGCACATTGCCAGAAAAAGAGAGCCATAGAAACATTTATAGTTTTTTGGTTTTTATGATTAATTCAAGTTTTCTAAGAATTGACTCCAGAGTGCTACAAAAGTCATCATGAATTAGAAAGACACTCTAATATGAGCCCCCAAATGTTCTGTCTGACTATATTATAAAGTCAGGGTTGGGTTCGGAACCAACTATGTAAAAAAGATAACGCTTACCTGATTAGGTATGAATGGTGAGTAGTATTGGTAATGGCTAATTACCCATTATAATGAGTAAGTAATATTGATGTTAATTTCTGGAAACTACTGCATTTTGTTACTGTTCAGTCACTAAGTTATGTTCGAATCTGTGACCCCGTGGAATGCATCACCAAAGCTTCCCTGTCCTTCACTCTCTCCCAGAGTTTGCTCAAATTCATGTCCATTAAGTTGGTAATGCTTTCTAACCGCCTCATCCCCTGCTGCCACCTTCTCCTTTTGGCTTAAATATTTGTGACTCTTTGGAAAAGACCCTGATACTGGGAAAGATTGAAGGCAGAAGGAGAAGGGGACAACAGAGGATGAATGGTTGGATGGCATCACCGACTCATTGGACATGAGTTTGAGCAGGCTCCAGGAGTTCGTGATGGACAGGGAAGCCTG
>NW_011492956.1:9763-10155 GCF_000754665.1 Bison bison bison | reverse complement strand
ATCTCTTTAAGAATTTTCCAGTTTGCTGTGATCCACACAGTCAAAGGCTTTAGTGTAGTCAATGAAGCAAAAGTACATTTTTTTTTCTGGAATTCCCTTTCTTTTTCTATGATCCAAAGAATGTTGGCAACTTGATCTCTGGTTCCTCTGCCTTTTCTAAACCCAATTGTACATCTGTAAGTTATTGGTTTACATACTGCTGAAGTCTACCTTGAAGGAGTTGAATACAACTTCACTAGCATGTGAAATGAGCACAACTGTATGGTAGTTTGAACATTTTTTTGGCATTGCCCTTCTTTGGGAATGGCACGAAAACTGAAGCTTTCCAATCACAAGGCCACTGCTGAGTTTTCTAAATTTGCTGAAATATTCAGTGCATCACTTTAACAGCA
>NW_011492956.1:7422-7685 GCF_000754665.1 Bison bison bison | reverse complement strand
TTATTTGACTTGACACAAAAGAATGCATCATTTCTCCAGAGAAAAATCTACTACTTACTACAGATTTAAAATTTTGCTTAATTTACATCACTCAAAATTATGATATCTGTATGACTACAAGGTTATATAATGTGCATAGCTATCTTAGAAATAAGAAGTTTTAAGTTTGTGATTTGCTGTTGAGATTTAATTTATCCACTTCCAAGACTCCAAATGTAGTAAAGTTCAAGCTGTGTTTGTGCTCAGTCACTTCAGGTATGTCA
>NW_011492956.1:5435-7190 GCF_000754665.1 Bison bison bison | reverse complement strand
AATGCTAACTACTTTCATTTTCTTTGTCAAGTAAGTCACTGTCAGGTGAAGTCTAGAACTGCCCTTCAGACTAACTCTGAGCAACTTCTTCCCAATGACTCAGTTCCCAAGTGCAGATTTCTCTTTTCTCAGTTTTCATTCCCCATACCAGGTTTTGTAAATGGCCTATGATTTTACTGGTGTTTAACTTTTATTCCTAGTCTACATTTTACTTTGCTACTTCTACCTTCCTTCTAACACGTTATGAGAAGTTTAGCTGGGCAAAATAACAGCAGTACAACACTTACAAACTTTTGTTCACCTTGTTCTCCGTTCCTAAAATGTCTTTCTCATTCTTTTCTGTTCAGCCAGGCCATGTCCATCCTTCAAGGCTAAGCTCACCTGTATTCTTACTGTATCCTTCTAAAGCTATCCTATTTTTTTTTTCTGCTGCTTTCAGTGATCATTGTAGTACTAGATAGTGATTATCATAATGAAATTATTATGATTGTAGTGTCAGTGCTGGTGCTTTTGGTGACTATGATAGCTAATATTTAATGAGTACTTCCTGTTGCATCATTTTAAGAAAATCTTTGGAGTTGGCACTATTTTACAGATAAGAGGAGTTGGATGACCCAGAGGAATGGTATGGGAAGGGAGGTGGGAGAGGGGTTCAGGATGGGGAACACGTGTACACCCATGGCGGATGCATGTTGATGTATGGCAAAACCAATAAAATATTGTAAAGTAAAAAAAAATAATAAGTAAATAAAATAAATAAATAAATAAAATAAAAAAATTAAAAAAAGAAGAGTTGAGCATTAGGGAAGATTAGTAACTTTCTTAAAGTAATTAATTAAGTATTGGAATGGAAATTAAGACTTTATCTTAAAGTCTTAAAGTAAAAGGTCTAAGTTCTTAATGACTACACTACATTGCTTCCTCTCAAATTTTATTAATTTTTAAAACGAAATTGATGTAATTAATATTTAATAAGTTGTTGACATCTCTTGTGATTTTGTCATTTATTATTATTAAATGCATGTAGTTTCTTTCAGCAAATGTTTATAAGCTAATGGCGAAAAGAACCTGACATTATCATATTCAATTTTATATATGGCTTACATTACTTTTCTAGGACTGCCATAATGAAATACCACAGACTTGGTTATTTAAACAATACAAGTGTCAGTTCAGTTCAGTTCAGTCGCTCAGTCATGTCCGACTCTTTGCAACCCCATGAATCACAGCACACCAGGCCTCCCTGTCCATCACCAACTCCTGGAGTTCACTCAAACTCACGTCCATTGAGTCGGTGATGACATCCAGCCATCTCATCCTCTGTCGTTCCCTTTTCTTCCTGCCCCCAATCCCTCCCAGCATCAGAATACTTTTTCATAATTCTGAAAGCTAGAAATCCAAGAGCAAATAAATTTTAGAATCTCAGATGAAAGTGATTTCAACTTTGATGCATCATTTATAATAATTAAATAACAACAAAATTTTGAAATATATTGTCTGAAATATTAACAACTGATAAGCCTTCATATATGGCAAATGTTTTGGATTGAATGGAAATATTTTAGTCTCTTGTTTTATATGATCTATATATAATATTTCTTTATAAATAACAATTTCAGTAATTTACAACAGATAATATCTTAAAATATGATCACATATGATATTGGGCTCACCAAAAATTCGTTCAGGTTTTCCCATAACATTGTACAAAAACCTGAATGAACTTTTGGGCCAACCCAATATATTAAAAGACTT
>NW_011492956.1:4786-5335 GCF_000754665.1 Bison bison bison | reverse complement strand
TCCTCTATCCATAGGATTCTCCAGGAAAGAATACTGGAGCGGGTTGCCATGCCCTCCTTCAGGGGATCTTTCCGACCTAGGGACTGAACCTGTGTCTCTTACGTCTTCTGCATTGGCAGGTGGGTTCTTTAATCACTAGAAAGTTCAAGCTACAATAGCATTTAAAAAGTGCATAAATTATACCTTCATCAGACATTTACTGAATGCCTTCTATTTGCCAGGAAAAGCACATGGATGAAGCTTTAAAGCTCTCTAAAAGAGTCAGTACAAATATTTTATTTAAGGAATAAGGTTGTCCCCTGGATATAAGAGAACAACTTTTAGTATGTACAAGCATTACCATATACAGAAAAATATAGAAGTTAATTTTTCTCTGCAGTTTTATATTACCTCAGTATGAAAATGACCTTTTCTATGATGAGTTTTAGGAACTAAAGCAACACCATTAGAAGACATTTTAGGAGCTAAGGCAGCACCATTATAAGAAGGCTAAGTTGCCATTTAATTTCCATGGCTCACTTGAAAAGTTGAACTTACAAAAGAAAAACA
>NW_011492956.1:0-1305 GCF_000754665.1 Bison bison bison | reverse complement strand
TACCTAATGTGAAGAACTGACTCATTGGAAAAGACCCTGATGCTGGGAAAGATCGAAGGCAGGAGGAGAAGGTGATGACAGAGGATGAGATTGTTGGATGGCATTACCGACTCGATGGATATGAGTTTGAGAAAGTTCCTGGAGTTGATAATGGACAGGGAAGCCTGGCGTGCTGCAGTCAATTGTGTCACAAAGAGTCAGACATGACTGAGCAACTGAAGTGAATTGAACTGATATGAACTTATCAAATCTCAGAAACACAAAGAAAAAAGTGAAAACTGTGAATGGAACCTTAGAGAATTAAGACTATCATCAAACAGAACAATATATTCAGAACTAAAATCCCAGATGGAGAAAAGAGAGAAAATGGGCAGAAAGTTTCTTAGAACACTTAATAGGGTCTTGGACATATGTTATCAATGAATACTTGAATGGAAAGGTGTTTAAAATGTTTCACAGTATCATACCATATATTGTTCATTTACAAAAAAAAAAAATGTACTTTAAGTAAACAAAAATCTGGCAGTTACCATCTTAAACAAGTAATCAATCATCTTAGCATCACCAGCAGTGGGGCAGCTTGACATTCTGTATCTCTACTGATGCACTAAGAGATGCACCACAGAGTGAGAAATTGTAATTTAAATCTACTAAGAAAAGAAAAACAAACAAACAGAAAAATCCAAGTTTTAGGACATTATACAAGAATTCAGAATGGTTGAAAAAGCTAAAGGTCATAATGGAAAAAAATGCCAGAAAGAAGTATTCCTTATTAAATTAAAAGGAAAGACAAAATAAAAAAGAAAGAAAGAAAGAGAGACAGAGAGAAAAGACATAGCCTGATGGATGTATAAATTTTGACTAGATCCTCGATGAGGAAAAAAAAAGTTTTAAAAGACATATTAGAACTATAGGGGCAATTATTCCATATAAATCTATCATATTAGATTTTACTGAGCTATTCATCTCAGGTGTTGCAATGGCACACCTTAAGATGTGAAGTGAAGTGAAGTGACTCAGTCGTGTCCGACTCTTTGTGACCCTGAGGGCTGTAGCCCACCAGGCTCCTCCATAATATGTAGAATATTCTTATTCCTAGTAATAGCTATGGTGAATGATGTTGGATTTGTGATCCCTGAAGAAGATTTAGCTTTGGGACCAGGGACCAGGCTTGATCACTCAAAAGCTTTTTTGTAGCAGAGTTTTATTAAAGTATAAAAAGAGATAGAGAAAGCTTCTGACATAGACATCAGAAGGGGGATGGAAAGTGCCTCCAGTCACTAGTCTTATCAAAACCTTATATAC
>NW_011492955.1:30194-30543 GCF_000754665.1 Bison bison bison | reverse complement strand
CTGGAGCTGGAGCTGGGGTGTGGGGGGATGGGGGTTGGAGGGACAGTTGGGCTCGTCCTTGGAACAAGGAAATTTGATTTGCAGAGAACAAGGTGGGAGGGGGGCACTGGTTACAGGGGTCCGGAGTCAGAGAACTGTTGCCAACAGCGTGGACTCTGGCACAGATCTGACTAGTGTGCTCTGAGAACTGCAGTCCAGTTGGGTGTGGCTAGAGGGACAACACATTAACCCCTTAGCACTCAATAAACAGTTGTGGAGAAGGCTTAATTGATCAGGTTAATCTGCTTTTGGCTAGTGAAGTGCCCAGCCTGGAGGGGGCCTATTTCAGGGCTCCAGCTGGGAGCTGTGG
>NW_011492955.1:29669-30094 GCF_000754665.1 Bison bison bison | reverse complement strand
AGGAATAACATGGTTGCTTGGGTGTGGGAGGTACTCCAGGTGTAGAACTGGAGAGGATAGGGCCTGGTGGAGTTGGGTGGATCTGCTTGGGGCCCAGAGTTCAAGGTAGAATTTATAAGAAGGCTAAACAGAGCATCATGGACAATGAAGGGTAAAATATGTCTCCTGCCCAGGCCACCTCGGCCTGTTGCAGGCCCAGAAATCCCCTGCCATCTGTCTGCATTCTTTTCTAGTCACCTTGAGGCTTTGTTTTCCAAATTAAAGAGGTTCCTACAGAAACTCCAAGACCTGGGGAGGGAGTGGCATGTTAAACCACTACTAGCTTAACTCCTTACCTGTGCAGAGAGAGAGCACGTTCTAAAGCAGTACTTCCCAACCTTTCAAACTGAGAGCAAGATTCTCCTGGAACAGGAAGGGACAAAGGG
>NW_011492955.1:25245-26001 GCF_000754665.1 Bison bison bison | reverse complement strand
GAAAGGCGGGGTGGGCCTGGAGTGCTCCACCACGCTGGCCACGAAGGGGAGGGGAAGCCGCGAAGGGGAGGCCGCTGGGAGGAAGGGCCACACACAGGGAGGGGGATCCTGGGGAAGGACAGTACGCGAGGAAGGCGGGCCGGGGCTTCGGCGGGCTTGGGAGGGGAAGGGTGAGCAGACGCGGGGAGAGAGTGCTGCAAGAACCCGAGGGTGGAGGCGGATGGGCGTGTGTGGAGCGCTGAGGGCAGCGATTTAACGCTGCCGATCGGGATGACCTAAAGACCACGGTGGGGGCCGCACAGACGGGACGGGACTACTGAGGCTGGACGAAAACTGCCCAGGGGAAAGTGGGACCTACGAGGGCTGCAGACGGGTGGCGGGGGCGGTCTCGGGCTCGGCAGGAAGGCGCCACCACCGCCCTCTGCCCGTCCCCAGCGTGCCCCGCCCCGTCCGGGGGCCCTAAGGGCAGGGGCCTGG
Organism: Bison bison bison; assembly: GCF_000754665.1. Lineage (NCBI taxonomy): Eukaryota > Metazoa > Chordata > Mammalia > Artiodactyla > Bovidae > Bison > Bison bison. Next base: position 25,524 of record NW_011492955.1, on the reverse strand, counting down.
GCCGTGGGGGAGCCGAGCCAGGGCGGTACCATTCGGAACAGAGAGGGGGGCTGGGAGGGAAGGGAGGAGCCAGGGGGTCAGAACCCTGTTGGGGGCGGGGGGGGCCACACCCTGGGAAAAAGGCTTGGGCACATCCAGAATGGACCAATCAGCGAGCAAGGCCAGGGTGGCGTCAAGGGGCAGCTCTGGCCAATGGGAAGGGAGAACACTTCGGAGGTTCGGAGGAAGAAAAGAAAAAAAAAAGCCCCAAGGAACAACAGTATTGAACAGAAAATGGAA
>NW_011492955.1:24664-25011 GCF_000754665.1 Bison bison bison | reverse complement strand
AAAAGTGCTAACTACTCTGGACTGCAGCCTGTGAGCTGGGAGGCTCACACATAAATTCTCCATACTGGAGTGGTTGCAGTGCCTTCCTCCAGGCAATCTTCCCAACCCAGGGATCAAACCTGTGTCTCTTACATCTCTTGCATTGGCAGGCAGGTTCTTTACCACTGGTGCCACGTGGGAAGCCCAGAACTAGCCCAGAGCAGAATCCAATTGTCTGATTTGTGCATACTGCTGCTAGGTTCAGAGGTTGAGAATATACAGTATTTAGTTACTATCTCTCGGAGAAGGCATTGGCACCCCACTCCAGTACTCTTGCCTGGAAAATCCCATGGATGGAGGAGCCTGGT
>NW_011492955.1:23969-24564 GCF_000754665.1 Bison bison bison | reverse complement strand
TGAGCTCTGAACACGATCAACATACTCAGTTCCCTTCCTAGCACCGGGCAGGTTCTTGAGAGGATGATCAGTGTTAGCCGGGGTCCACAGCTGCCACTGGGAATTTGAGACATGTGTGGCGTGGCTTTTGGCTTCAGAGTTAAGTCTAGGGTCCCAGTGCTTACTCGGTCACTAACTGCAATCTTAAACCTATAAAATAAAGGCATTGTGACTAGTTACCATTGAGGTAGAAACTGACTTGGGGAGTGATGGGCTCAGAAAAAAAGAGCCATACTGGTGGGGAGAATTGCAAAAGAAAATTCGTGGAGGGGAAGAACTTTTAACCCAGAATTGCAAATGTCTGCAAAGCTCCTGAAGCTGCATTTAAAATGGTGTAGGTGTTTGTGTTTTTCTGGTGAGGGTTCATAATTTAAAATTCTCATAAGATTGTGACATAAAAATTGAAAAGGTCTAAAAAGGCTGTGGGGACCTATCTCCAAGACAGTAGGTGAAGTGCCCTAGTGGCTATGTCCTTTCCGTATCAGAGGGGGTTTCTCCAACTTCTTGTTAGGAATCTCTGGCTGCAGGGGCCCTTTTGATACATATTGTCATCCAA
>NW_011492955.1:18228-23128 GCF_000754665.1 Bison bison bison | reverse complement strand
CATGTAGATCCTACGGGGGTCTGGATGGTCCTTTCAAATTGTTGATGGTGTGTGAATGGATGTGGAAGCACCTGCACCTGGAAAAGAAGGCAGAGTGACTTGGCCTGAGCCAAGGCTGCAAACTCTAATGGCAGCTGGCCAGGTAGGTTTAGCACATAAGCCTCAGTCCTACATGATGGCCGTGGTGAGTGGAGCTACCGAGCGGCCAAGGTATGCCCACGCACCCATCCAACCTTAGGAGTGCCAAGCTGCTTGATGACACTTGGGAGGGGCCTAATTGGGATCAGAAACTCCCTTCCCCCAAGCTTGCCCAACAATGGAGGGATGAAAAACCATCCCAACAAGGCCCCTGTGGCAAGAGGAACACTAAGTAGCTGCAGGGTTGCTGGCCCCCAGTGGGTCTTCCTATAAAGCATTGTGACTACCAGACATCTGAGTACTGGTTTATCTGTGCCTCTCCATCCCCCTCCTTTTCCCCCCCTTGATTCATAGCATTGATGTTTTAAGGAACCCAAAGATTTACTCCCAAATCCTGAACTCCACCAAGCTACTACACTCAGCTTCATGCTCTTCCCAAGTCTCATTTCTTTGCCCAGGACTCTTTTGCATTCCACCAAAGTGCTGGTTTCAGACTTAAATAATCTTTAAATGCTTCCCCAAAGGCCAAAGAGGAGGAGAAAGACATAAGCAGAAAAGGGGGGAAGTTACAATCAGTAGTCTCTGGAGATACTCAATGGAACACTCAAAGAGAAGCTTGAGTACTTTCAGGCAGTCCTGGTGGTGGTGAAGGACACAGATTCTTTAGGTTAAGGGAGGGTCTTAGTGGGGTTGACAGAGTATTATTGAAATCATATTTTTCTCCTCTCTTCTGTACCTATTAAATAGCTCCCCCCTCTTTAGAATGAAAAATACAACTTATTTGAATTTTAAACTGACTAGGGTAGATCTCAGGGTCATAGATTTTCAGAACTGAAGGGAATGTAAAGGTCACTGAGTCCCATCTCATTCCCAAGTCCCCTCTATGCATGCTCACACCCCCAGAGCAATCCCTTCTCTCTTTGGACCAGCAGAAGGTTTTTCCTTGAATGGGAATCCTGCCTTTCCTCGAACTTCTATGTTATGTGGCTGCACTCCACATGAAAGCCTTCAATAGAGTTGAAGGCCATGATGGTGCTCAAGTTTGCTCTTCTCTTGGGTAAACATCCCTAGCTCATTATCATATGATACAGTTTTACATCCTTTCACTGTCCTGAACAAGTTGGTCATTTTTCTTAGGATGTAGGTTAAACCTAAACTCCAAACATTACCTGGACTATAAGCACAAGCCTGAAGAATAGCAACTCTGAGTTTTGTCAGACCCATTTGCATCAGCATTTACTGGGGTATTGGCTGGAAATGCAAATTTGGGGGCCTCACCAATGCTACAAAGATTCAGTTTTAACCCACCCACCCAGTAATTAAAACAGCAGAGTCAATCTGGGGAATTATTCATCTCAGAGCCAGTGAAAACAAGAATAGATCTGATCTGTGGTCAAGATCACACACCCTTCTTGACCACAGAGCACTAGAACACTCCTCCCAAGGAGGAGAGCCCGGCAGCGGAAGAGGAGGCTGCTAAGTTGCTCTCTATCCCTCACCTGATGAGCTGCTGCATGGGTGTTCCGCTTCTCATTGATAATCACGTTTGGCAAATTCTTGTCTTTCCTTGGAGGACCCTCAGGGGCTTTAATGAGAAACCTGGAAAGCAGAACAGCAGGGTGTCTGACTAAGAGCATTAAGGACTTAGTCAAAAGGGCAGAGAGGACACATGAGGGTGAAGTGGGAGAACCTGGTGCTCTTCTAATGGGGTTTCTTTCCTGTTCTTACCGGCGTCTCTTCTTGGCACTGGGCTTCAGGCCTATACCACCCCACTCGCCCCAGCCAGGCAGAGTCAGGTCCAGGTCCTTTGGCTTACTCGCCTCCACAGCTTCCCTCTTCTCTTTCAAGAAATCTCTGATGACATCATCCCCAGCAAAAGCTTCCTTTATTATCTGCCTTTGATCTCTCTCTTCTTCATCTTCCTGGGAAGAAACAAGAACAGTTACGGCTTGCCTTCTGAGCCGAGGTTTGTGGCAAGATGGTTGGTTGTGACATTTTAGCGCCCTCTAGGGGGAAGTGCGGAACAACGACGGTCTTGCGCTACAAACCAATCGGCAGCCAACCAAGCTCTGATCTCTCTAGGGTAAATATCCCTAGCTCATTATCATAGGACACGATTTAAAACTTTCAAGAAGGAAGCTGTAGGGTGGAGGAAGGAACCAGTCAGTGTCAGGAGGGGGAGCTCCAAGTGGGCCTGGCCAGAATGTGGGAGTCCTTCAGTTTATATCCCTGAAAAGACAGGTGCCAGGGCTCCTCACTTGAGCAGTTTCAATGACTTAATCAGGGAGCCCCAGACCATTTGAAATCCCACTGAGTAGAGCAAAACTCACTCACCTTTGAGTTGTCCTGCCTGGCATCTGGCCAGAGGTTTGAATGAGTCCCTCTGTCCTGTGAGGGCTTTAGAGTCACCCCAGGGAGGATGTGGTGGCTCAGAATTTAAGATGAGGGAGTTTCAGCGGCACTCACACATTTTCATCTATTAAGCTGTCGCTGGGACCAGCCTGGCAATACTACTCCGGACCTCTCAACTACCGCCATGTGCCCCCCCAGCACAAAACTTTCGATTCTATTGCTCGTGCAGGAAGGACACTTTCCACACCAGCTCTGATTCCCCCCGTGACCCTGGCTCTGCTCACCAACTCCTGTACGGTTGTGGGAACTGCCAAGGACTTCACGGAAGGCGATTTTGTGGTTAGGAGGTTCTGGAGATCAATCATTTGCTCCTTCCTTTTCTTCTCCTTGGGGGCGCCAATATGATTACTTAGATTCTTCTCCAACTGCAGCCCTTCTACTGCAGTTCTGGGAAGCTCCTCGTTTTCAACACACCCTTCTCTGCCCAGCTCCTCCAGCTCGTCCAGAGTCCGAGCTCTCTTTGGCCTCTGCAGCAACATGGGCTCCTCTTCCTCCCTGGCAGGTTCCTCTCTCTGAGCTGTCCTCGCTGAACTCAGTTCTTGCTTCCCTGACTGATGGTTCTCCGTGCTGAGTTTCTGACACAGTGCCCTCAAATCGGACAGCACCTCCTGGCTGCTAGGATCTGCAGGAAGCAATGAAAGGTGTCAGAAAAGTAAGGTGGGTGGTGTCTCACAAGCATTTATTGACCTCTTGCTGGGCATGGGGCACCAGGGGAGACAGGCTAATGACGACAAATGGGTAAGACAAGATGCCATTCATTGGATCTCCTGGTGAGTTCACTACCTGTCAAGTCACAGGCAATGGAGTTTAGGACTTAAATGCAGCATGTTAGGAAGCAGATGTTCTGGGTCCTGTTCCCAGCTTTGCCAGTGACTCTGTATAAGTAGAGCTGTGGCTTAATTTGCCCAGAGAGTAGGCTCTACTTGGGAGGATCACTCCAAATTCCACATTTTTATTAAAAAAGCTGTTTTAGCAACTGGCTTCTAAAAGCAACTTTGTTGTCATTTATTGAGTTGGCCAAAACGCTCAGATTTTTCTACTGCAGCTTACGGGGAAAACCCGATGGAACTATTTGGTCAACACAATATTATTTGTAATTTCTAAAAACTGTGACATCCTATTTGTAATTTACATTGTAATTTTCTACTTGTAAAAACTGTATCCAGCATTGTTTTGTTTGGGGTCCATGCCTTCCCACTATTTTAGGATACTATTTCCCCAAAGTTTGAGATCTTTCATATTTATCATCTGTATGTGCTAAGTTGCTTCAGTCATATCAGACTCTTTGCAACCTCATGGACTGTAGCCTGCCAGGCTCCTCTGTCCATGGGATCCTCTAAGCAAGAATACCGGACTGAGTTGCCATGTCCTCCTCCAGGAGATCTCCCTGACCTAAGGATCGAACCCACATCTCTTATCTACCTTCCATTCCACAACCAACTATTTGATATATTTCACTAGGGGTCTGGGAGGAACCATCCTGGCCCGTGGCTAGTGCTTTCTACAATCCTCTCAGAAGTGACTGCTTATAATTACTAACCCTCGAACTCTTTAGCTGAAAACCCCAAGTAAAGGTCCCCCAATACATTCTAAACAACAGATCTAAAAAAAATTTTTTTAAACCATGGAAAAACAGAATCTTGTTGTCATGTAAATGCATTCATTATTCTTATAGGAAATATAATTGGACCTGAGAATCTAACCAGACCAGGTGATTTCTGAGTGCAGTTAGTTTCCTGAGCAGGCTTTGTAACACCCTGCTTTGTCCCCAGAATGCAAACTCCAACCTGCCTCAAGGGTGCCAAGGTTGCTAATACATATAATATGCAAATATATATAATATGCTCGAGTCTGAGCATGGGCTAACAATTCTAATTTACCCTGTACCTTGTAGTCAGTCATTCATTCCTATCAAGAAAGTCGCACCCCACATCAACATATCAACCAGCATTAACAGAGCGCTAAAAATGCCACTCCTCCTCCCCAAACAAAGCAGACAACTGCAGTGATGATCTGAAGACATTTCATAAGATCTCAAAATACACCTTCGCGCCTATGGGTGTGAACGATTTTCAGATTTGCCAGCCCACCACATGCACCGCTCTCTGGCTTGCGGGTCCCAGTGATGTCAACTCCCGCCCCTCCTTCAAGGATGGCGCACTTCTGTCTTTCTGAAGACTGAACACATACTCTAGAGCCATGCGGATGCCCGCTTATGAAATGCCTTTGAAGAAAAACGGTCATTACAAATGTATTTTCTCTTCAGGGACCCATGGCACTCTCTTGAAAGGCCCTAGAGCCTAATCTCTGCAGCGCGGGTGGGCGGGCACAGTTTTCCTCTCAGTTGGCC
>NW_011492955.1:16619-17675 GCF_000754665.1 Bison bison bison | reverse complement strand
CTCTGCCTTAGAAATTTTCTGATGCCTTTTTAGATTCCTGGTTTTCCATTCATCCACATGGCTTTTTTTCCCCCAACTCTGCTTCTGCTAGCATCCTTATGGACTGCTTTGCCTTTCTTTCCTTTAATTCCGTATCTCCTTTCACTCTGACGGTGTCTTACCTCCAGGTCATATTTGGCCATAATTGCCTTTGATTTTGCCCATTTCCCACTGTTCTGGTGCTTAAGGCTCATTCGCTCCTGGAAAGAAAGGGCACAGTGAGCTCCTTATTGCTTTCTAGGGAGAGCAGGTTCAAGGGTTGGGGGCCAGAGGCAGCCTCACCATCATTCTGGCCTTGTCAAGTTTTTCTAGTTCTTCTAGTGCTGCAGCAGGATTGACCTTCTGCAACTTCTCAAAATCTTTTAAGGCTTGCTTGGCCTTTCCTTTCTTCAGAATTCTGTGATACCTATAGGGTGAGAGAGGTATGAGGGAAGAGATACAGCTGAACCACTGGTGCCACACATGTAAGTGCCCCCATCACACGAGGGGTCTCCTAATGCCAGGGATGGACTGGACATCACAGAGCTAGACCTGCGAGGCTTGGTGGGACCCTCAGTCCCTGCAGCCCCCAAGGGCAGACCTCCACAAATGAATCCCCTCTGCTTCTAGAGCACAAGCACAAGGGAAGAGCAGAATATGATCCCAAAAGGCAAAAAAGGCAGGAAGGAAGCCCTATTGGCTTCATAGCTGTTGAAGACAGAACTCATTCAGCAGAACCACTCCATGATGCCCTGGAAGGAAGTCAAAGTAACTGACAGTCCTGTTTTTAGCAAATTCAAGATGGAAAGCCAAAGCCAGAGGAGCAGGCACCACTGAAACAGGCAAAACTCTCTGAGGTTGGTTTGAGGAAAAAAGAGGCCAGTCACTCCTCTTTGGGACTTTTCCTACAGGACCCCACAGCTGCCATGGGAAAGGTTCTCTCCTAAGGACTTGTGATTAGCCATGCCACTTTCCCACGGAACCCAAGGCTGGTTCACAGGGGCTTCCTTACTTTTTGCTTTTGATTCTCTTCTCTCT
>NW_011492955.1:16048-16246 GCF_000754665.1 Bison bison bison | reverse complement strand
GCATCTTTACCTACAACGAATGACATTTACAGTAACCCCTAGGGTTGATGGTAAATGCCGGGAGAAACAGAGCATGCCTGGGTGGATCAAAGGGCTTAGCACACTTACCTCTTCCAGGCTCATAGCTTTGAGAGAGGCCTTTTCCACGGGAGTCAGTAAAGGGTCTGTCACGGGCTGCTTGTTCTTATGGAGAAGATT
>NW_011492955.1:13209-15490 GCF_000754665.1 Bison bison bison | reverse complement strand
AAGGATGGCTAAAATAATCAGGCTGATCATGTCATGGTACACTTTGGCAAGGCATAAAGATAGCCCTGGGCAAGAGCCAGTTTCAAACCTCATGCACATATTTTATGTGGTTTTCTTGAAACACCATATATATCACAGTCAGTGTTAAACTTACAAATATCTGGACAAATGCATAAACACACACCATCCCATGTTACACTACCCTACTGATAGAACCATAAAACTATTCTACTAAATAGTAAAGGTGCATGTTCTTCCATTTTTAGTATTTGCAGTAGTGATCAATCACAGGCTAGAAAATGATTTATATTACAATGTTGTAATCTCCCTCTGATTCAATTCAATTTACAAACACTTATTGATTGTAGCTACATTCCAGGCACTTGTGTGGGGTGCTAGGAATACACAATTAATTAAGATAGTTCCTGTCCTCAGAGAGCTCATAGCCTTTCAGAGGAAAGATACACTGTACCATCACCAACATGATGGGTTAAAAGTCCATAGGAGTAATCACAGAGGAAGGAACAATTCTGATTAGGAGATGGGGTAGGCTTGGGGAAGGAAGAGACTTTTTGAATTAGGCTTTGAGGCATCAGCACAATTCTACAAGGAGGGGAAAAAAATCTAAAGGGAGAGATGTGTATAAGCAAAACACAGATCTAGAGAAGGGAAAGATATGTTGGGAACAATGCACTGTCCAGTATAGCTAAGATGCCAGGTACTTCTGTCTTATTCTGTAAGTGGAGAGCCTTTTGAAGGATTTTAAGCAGAAAAGTGACAACCGGTGCTAGTGTTTTAGGAGAGAAAAGCCTGGTGACTGTGTAAGGGGTTCTATGAAAGTGTCAAATGAAAATGAGACAAGGAACCAGGGCTGTGAGACAGAATTACAGGACTCACCCCCTGCGTGGGCTGGCAGTTGAGGGGAGGAGTTATGTCACCAACTGAGGTACAGCATGAAGGTCATAGTACAGTTTAAGCGTCTGGGGAAGGGAAATACTAGGCGTACTTTGTCGTGTGTCAAGTTTAGGGGCACAGGGGAGACCCAGGTGAGGCCTGTGAGTCATGTGGAACACGGGTCCGGAAATCAGGAGTTGACAGTGATCTGTACCATGTTTACAGCCCAAGAATAAAAAAGGACTAAGAAAGTCAGATAAAAACCAAAACAGACACGAAAACAACAGCAAGCCTATGTTCCAAGGCAGCAGTTTTAACCACGATATGTTAATGGTGTCAAATAGGCTGAAGACGCAGAGGACCTGGGATGTGGCCATTGGGAAGCCCCTCACTAATTCATTCTGAAAGAAGTTTCAGGAAGGTAGTAGGGAAGAGCGTAACAGAACAGGGACCAGCTCTTTCCAAAGCATGTTCCTCATCAGCTGACAAGGTTTACTTCATTTTTGTAAAGTTTAAAATTCAGTGGATTTGATTAATAAAATTAGTTTGTCCTCTAAGTCAAAAGGATTTCTTTACCATCTTTTCATAGCATTTAAAAGGCTGTCTGGCGTACATTGTGGTCTGCCCAACTCTCAGAGCGGCATGTGCTATATTCTAGCAACCAGACCCTGCCAATACCCCCCAGCCCCACCCCCAGGCACACTGAGAAAGGAAGGTTTTGAGGAGCACACTTCTGGAAATGATGGTGCCAGCTGCTAGGGGAGGGAAGAAGGGAGTGGGTGTTAAGTTACCTTACCTCATTTCTAGCACTTTGCCGTTTACAAATGCTTTCTCACACATTATCCCCTTTAATGCTTCTCAGCTAGAGTCAAATGGAATTTTAGGTAGCTGGACCAAAACTGTAAGTGCTGACTTTTTAGATTCTTTATTTCCACGAATACTAGTATACTGCTAGCCCCTGGGCTCTGCCTTCTAAGGTGCTACTAGCCACCAAGGACCTCCTGACTTCTCTGTGCCATGCTGGTATAATTTCTCAAAAAAGAACTTCAGACTGGCTGCACCATTCTCAGTGCAACCCCTCCCCCACCATCTCATCTTTACTGACCAATTTGGCATTTGCCTGCCACCTCCAAGATCACACCAGCATTTGGAAGAAGCAAGGTGCAGAACAGTGTGGAGTAGATTACTACTACTTTTTTGATTTTAAAAAGTGAGATAAACATAAATATATCCATAAAATTTTTAATTTAAGAAGAACAAATAACTTGTAGGAGTAGTGACCTCTGGGTGGGAGTATGGGGGTAAAAATGAGCAGATGGGGGACAGGAGTAGGGTCAAATGCTACATTTCTTCTATACTTATTTTCAAATCCTGCAAATTGTATTAC
>NW_011492955.1:12443-12810 GCF_000754665.1 Bison bison bison | reverse complement strand
CTTTGGTCCTGCTGCTCGTATATCCCGCCTAAGGCATCATTAATGCTGCCAGGTTCCTAACTCTCCCCAGATCAGAATGCTGGCTGTAAAAGCTTTTAAAAAACCAGGGTGTGAAAAAGAAAACATCATGATGTTCCTTCTCTATTGGCAAATCAGACGTCGTCACACAAAAACATGGAGATAATCATGTGTATGTGGGGGAGGAGGGCTCCCTGGTGGTAAAGAATCTGCCTGCTACTGCAGGAGACGTGGGTTCGATCCCTGGGTTGGGAAGATACCCTGGAGAAGTAAATGGCAACCTGCTCCAGTATTCTTGCTTGGGAAACCCCATGGACAGAGGAGTGTGGCAGGCTACAGTCCATGGGGC
>NW_011492955.1:8587-11107 GCF_000754665.1 Bison bison bison | reverse complement strand
AGTCTTCGATTTCACTCGATTCAGCTGCTTTTTCACAGCAGCCAATGAGGATGAAGTTTTAACAGGCTCAAGCAGATCTGAAAGGACCAGCTTTTCTCCTGATCCTGTAGAAAGGCCAAACTTTCTGGTCAGACTGAGAAGTGAGGCAAAACCTCAGCATCACCTCAGCAGAAAGTGCTGGTAGCCAGGCAGGTGTGCAGGGAAGCAGGAATAGCCCTCTTACTTCCATCACTAGCCAGTGTGATGGCACTGCTTTCCTACATCCCCAAACATGTTGAAGTGTAGAAGACAGAAAACTATTTAAAACAATCATTTGCTTTTCTCCTGGTCTTTCTGGTTCCACGCTTGCCCACTGGAATTCATTCTTCACACAGCAGCCAGTGTTTTGAAACTGTAAATCACAGGATGTCATGATCCTGCAGAAAATCCTCCAATGACTCCCCATCATCCTCACAGCTCAGTGGGTCAAGAATCTGCCTGCAATGCAGGGGACACAGGTTTGATTCCTGGGTCGGGAAGATCCCCTGGAGAAGGAAATGGCAAACCACTCCAGTATTCTTGCCTGGAGAATCCCATGGACAGAGGAGCCTGATGCTGCTGCTGCTAAGTCGTTTCAGTTGTGTCTGACTCTGTGTGACCCCCAGACCGCAGCCCACCAGGCTCCCCCATCCCTGGGATTCTCCAGGCAAGAACACTGGAGTGGGTTGCCATTTCCTTGTCCAGTGCATGAAAGTGAAAAGTGAAAATGAAGTTGCTCAGTCGTGTCCAACTCTTCTCGACCCGATGGACTGCAGCCTACCAGGCTCCTCCATCCATGGGATTTTCCAGGCAAGAGTACTGGAGTGGGGTGCCATTGCCTTCTCCCCAGAGGAGCCTGGCAGGCTACAATCCATGGGATCACAGGAGTTGGACACGATTCTTAGTGACTAAACCACCACCCTGTCTGCCTCTCCAACCTCAAGTTATCCGTAAGTGGAGGATGGTCCAGCCACACTGACCTTGCTCCTCTTCTTCAAACATGCTGACCATGTTATCTCTCTCAGTGCCTTTGCACCAGCTGGTCCCTCACCTGGAACACTACTCCCTGTCTCTGCATGCTTGACTTTTCTTGTTATTCAGATCTCAGTTTAAGTTTTGCCTCTTCAGAGGGATTTCATTCATGCCTAGCCAAAGGAAAGTAGCCGCTTAGTCACCTGACTGTATCATTTTGTTATAATTCACTTACTGTTTCACTGCCTTAGAATGTAAGCCCCAGGAGGTCCATCACTTATTCTTTACTCTGTATCTAAACCAATCCTGAAACTCATACATAGTAGAGGTACAGTATTTGCTGAATGGGTAAGCCTGGGAGAATACATTGTTACCAGTGCTGAAAGGTTACATTAATGATTACTAGAAGTGCCTAACTCATTCAGGTTGCCTAAGTTGTGAATACAGTGGGAAATATTTGGCACCTAGACTCAGTGTTAAGTGAAAATCTCAACTCTGTTATTTATTAGATCATATATTCTCAATTGGGGTGATACCATTTCCCCACCTAGGGGTAAAAATTGGTTCTTGGGTGAGCGTGCATAAGGGAAAAAAAAACCTTAGATACAGTTAGCTCATTAAGCTCTATGGCAGATCTTGACTGTGGCCTTTTCATTTTCTTTTAGAAATGGAAGAAATTCAAGAGCATCCGATTACCCTTCTTCATTCACTCATGGGTAAGTATGTATGGTATGATTCACTAACCACATCAAAAATAGCTGGAAAGAGGGCACCAAGGGGAAGTAGACCATTATGCTTTTGGAATTCCACAAGGTCCATGCAGACAGTTTCCTTTGTTAACTTACCTTCAGAACTTACACTGAACTCTGACACCTTCAGACTAGCCTCAGACCTATCAGCCAATTTCTGCCTGAAATTAAGCAAAACAGAATACATAGAGAATGGATACAGTCTGCTGGGGAACAAACACCTCTCTTCAAACAATGCTTTCATTTCATATTTATTCTAGAATTAGGTTTTGTCACAAAATAACTAGGAAATCTATTCCTAAGCTGGACCCAGTAGTTTAACCATCTCTTAATGAAAACAGCCTCTCAAAAACACAAGGCAATGCAAGGCAGGCATAGTGAAAAAGGTATTGGACTTGGATTCAAACATGTCTGGATATGAATACCCTATCTGCCACTTATTCGAGTGACTTTGGGACATGTCAATCTTATTTTCTATTTGAAGAAGCCGATGTGCAGAGGATTTACCTACAGTCTCCAAAGTACATGCTCTTAAGAATGATGCTGAAAAATGTTGTCTTCGGCACTGAATGTTAGCTGCAGATAAGTCCCATGGAATCAGCTAGTTAGAAATGTCCATATTGAAGGGAATGTTACCTATCCTTTCCATTAAGTGAACTGATTGATTCCAGAAGCTTCTGATGCTTTCTTTCTTCATCTTTGTCCCCCTGGAAACAGAAAAAGGAAGAACCATCAGATTGATGAGGAGAGGGAAAAGACAGTATGGAAATTGAGGCCCATA
>NW_011492955.1:5497-6307 GCF_000754665.1 Bison bison bison | reverse complement strand
AGCTCTGCTCTCCCCACCCACCTCTCAGCTCTTTGACGCGTCCGCGTCCGTCTTCCCTGGCCCGGGTTTCCAGGCGGCCCGGGCGGGTGAGGTTAGCACGAGTGTGCCTCGCTGTCGGGGACCTGGCTGAGCCTTCGTGGCTCTGCCTGATCCAAAAGGAGAGGCTCCAGCGTCTGTCGGTGATCGACAGCGTCCTGCGAGCCTGCCGCCAGCCAGCTCGAGGCGTTATTGACCGCCGGGGAAGTGGCCAGCATTGTGCTAAGGTCCTGGCGATCCGCCGGTGGACAACAAAGCAAGTTTCCTGCCCTCTTAAGGAAAAAATCCTTTGTCACCCCGCTCCCCCTTGTAATTGCAGCTCTGGGTTCCTACTTCCTACGTAACAAAGTTTCATTCAAGAATGGGCTGTGTCTGTGACTGCAACTTCCTCCTCTCCCGTCAACCTTTAAGAATTTTTCTTTAATTAAAAGTAGAAAAGTAATACACGGAAAAAGACACTTATTTTTCGAAGCCACTCCCATTTTGTTTTCACCCCCACCGTTCCGCTGAAACTATTCTGGACAAGATCATCTTGTTACTAAATAAAAGGGACACTTCTCGGTCTTTGTCTTCCCAGAAGTCTGTGGTATTAGATACTGTTGGTTTGTGTTCTTAGGGATATTCAGGGAATGTTTTTGAGTAACTACTGTATGCCAGGCCCCTTGGCACTGGCGATACACTGGTGAATAAAACAAACATGTTCCATGGCCTTATACAACCTACTTTCTACTGGGGTTAAAGACGATTTTGTCATGGTTGCAACTCCATCCTGGG
>NW_011492955.1:4134-4976 GCF_000754665.1 Bison bison bison | reverse complement strand
CAATAGCTTTGACTAGATGGACCTTTGTCGGTAAAGTAATTTTTCTGCTTTTTAATATGCTGTCTAGGTTTGTCATAGCATTTCTTCCATGTACCTGGAAGATGGAAAGACTACCCACTCCAGTGTTCTGGCCTGGAGAATTCCATGGACTACAGTCCATGGTGTCGCAGAGTTGGACACGACGGTGACTTTCACTTCTTCCAAGGAGCAAGCATCTTTTAATTTTATGGCTGTAGCCACCATCTGCAGTGATTTTGGAGCCCAAGAAAATAAAGTCTGTAACTGTTTCCATTGTTTCCCATCTATTTGCCATGAAGTGATGGGACTGGATGCCATGATCTTAATTTTTTGAATGTTGAGTTTTAAGCTGGCTTTTTCACTTTCCTCTTTCACTTTCATCAAGAGGCTCTTTAGTTGCTCTTTGTTTTCTGCCATAATGGTGGTTATCATCTACGTGTCTGAGATTATTGATATTTCTCCCTGCAATCTTGATTCCAGCTTGTGCTTCATCCAGTCCAGCATTTCGCATGATGTACTCTGCATTTAGGTTAAATAAGCAAGATGACAATATACAGCCTTGACATACTCCTTTCCCAATTTGGAACTAGTCCACTGTTCCATGTCCAGTTCTAACTGTTGCTTCTTGATCTCCTGCACCTCAGGAGGCAGGTAAGGTGGTCTGGTATTCCCATCTCTTTAAGTATTTTCCACAGTTTGTTGTGATCCACACAGTCAAAGGCTTTCGTGTAGTCAATGAAACAGAAGAAGATGTTTTTCTGGAATTCTCTTGCTTTTTCTATGACCAGAAGATGTTGGCAATTTGATCTCTGATTCCTCTGCCT
>NW_011492955.1:0-1770 GCF_000754665.1 Bison bison bison | reverse complement strand
ACTTAGCAGCAGCAGGGCTGCACCACATGGCTCACAGGATAGGATCTCAGTTCCCTGACCAGAGACTGAATCCAGGCCATAGCAGTGAAAGTGCCGAATTCCAACCTCTAGACCGCCAGAGAACTCTCAAGAACACTTGATCTTGATTAGAACTATTAGTGATTATCAGTAAAATAAAAATATACCACCCCCACACACAAGTTTGTTTATATTTCAACTGGTTGACATTTCATAAAAATGACCCAGGCTCACTCGAAAACTGCAACATGGCAACAGTTGTGATTTTACCATAAATTCATGATGTTGTGTGTCCTACAGTATCTAACCTATTCCTTGAATATAGTGGGCTCAATAAGTGTTTTTGAATTAGTGAATGAAAAAAGTCATGCTAGTCCATGTTATTTATTCTTGTAAAAGATATATAATAATAATAATGATAATAATTTTTAACTTTAGAATTTACAGAGTGCTTGCTATGGTCTGAATGCTTGTGTCCCCTCAAATTCATATGTTGAAATCCTAATCCCCAATATGATGGTATTTGGAGGTGGGGCCTTTGGGAGGTGATTAGGTCATGAGGGTAGAGCCCTTATGAATGGGATTAGTACCCTTATAAAAGACACCCCAGGGAGGTCCCTTGCCCTACTCCACAATGTGCGGACATAGTGATAAGGCGCTGGCCCTGAACCAGGAAGAGGGCTCTCACCTAACCATGATGGCACCTTGATCTTGGGCTACCAGCTTCCAGAATGGCCAGAAATAGGTTTCAGTTCTTAATAAGCCACCTTGTCTGTGATCTTTTGTTTTGCAGGCTGAATGAACTAAGACAGTGCTTTTATATCCCTTATGCCATTTTATATTTTTTGTATTAAACTTTGAATTTTAAGATAACTATAGATTCACATACAGTTGCAAGAAGTAATACAAAGATTCAGTGTATCCTTTACCCAGTTTATCCCAATGGTTATATCTTGCAAAACTTGAATACAGTGTTACAACCAGGATAATGATATTGAGATAGTCAAGGTGCTGAAAACTTCCATCACCACAAGTATCAGTTATGTTGCTTTTATACAGTATACCAGCTTTCCTCCCACCCCTGACTCCTCCTTAACTCCTATCAATCACTAGTCTGCTCCCCATTGCTATAATTTTGTCATTTCAAGGATGTTCGGTTAAGTTCAGTTCAGTCACTCAGTTGTGTCCGACTCTTTGCGACCCCATGTTATATAAATAGAATTATATAGGATGCAACTTCTTAGATTTATATTCTTTCACTGGAGATTTATTCAGATTATTCTGTATATCAGTAATTCATTTCTTTTTGTTGTTTTTTAAATGTATAATTCAATGATTTTTAGTATAATTACACAGTTGAGCAGTCACCATCACAATACATTTTAGAACAATGTCATCACCTCCCAAAACAGACCTTGTACCCTTTAGCCATCATCCCCTTGTATAATCGGAAATATATTTGATCTTTGTCCCTGGATCCTGGCACAAAGCTCCCAACCTCCTCGGAATTTTCTGAGCAATAGGAATGCCTTTTGCCATTCATAAGGAGCCCCTTTCAACCATATCTGAGTTAATGTTAGTGAGGTGACTTTTGGAAGTGTGTTAGTTGCTTAGTCGTGTCCAACACTTTTGCAACCCCTTGGACTGTAGCCTGCCAGGCTCCTCTGTCCATGGAATTCTCTAGAGAAGCATACTGGAGTGTGTAGCAATTCCCTTCTCCAAGTGATTGTCCTAAGCCAGGAATCAAACCCA
>NW_011492954.1:9661-10505 GCF_000754665.1 Bison bison bison | reverse complement strand
GATGGACAGGGAGGCCTGGCGTGCTATGATTCATGGGGTTGCAAAGAGTCGGACACGACTGAGTGATTGAACTGAACTGAGAATTCATTAGTTAATGACTTCATCCAAGTTTTAATATATAGTGTTTATTAGCACAGCCCTTAAAATGTTTTGTGCTTGCTTCTCTGGTGGCTCAGATGGTAAAGAGTCTGCCTGCAATGCAAGAGATCCAGGTTCAGTCCCTGGGTGGGGAAGATCCCCTGGAGAAGGAAATGGCAACCCACTCCAGTACTTTGAAGAGTAAATGGAAATTTTCTGTCCTGGAAATCCCATGGACGGTGGAGCCTGGTAGGTTACAGTCCATGGAGTTGCAAAGAGTTGGACACGACTGAGTGACTTCACTTTTTAAAATATGTTTTACTTTCCATTATGCTTTCTTCTGTGAACCATGTTTTGTTTTAAAATAAGTTTCTGAGCAGTCCTAAGATAGCAGAGGAATAGGATGGGGAGACCACTCTTTCCCCCACAAATTCATCAAAAGAACATTTGAACACTGAGAAAATTCCACAAAACAAATTCTGAATGCTGGCAGAGGACATCAAGCACCCGGAACGGCAGCCCATTGTCTTCGAAAGGTGGTAGGACAAAATATAAAAGATAAAAAAAGAGACAAAAGAGGTAGGGACAGTGATACATCCTGGGAAGGGAGTCTTAAAAGAGGAGAAATTTTCAAACACCAGGAAACACTCTCACTGGTGGGTCTGTGGGAAGTTTTGGAATCTCAGAGGGAAACATGACCAGGAGGAAAAATAAATAAATAAAACCCACAGATTATGTGCCTAATGGCAACTCCCAGCACTCACAG
>NW_011492954.1:5338-6103 GCF_000754665.1 Bison bison bison | reverse complement strand
ATGGAGGCTGAACAACACACTGCTGAATAACCAACAAATCACAGAATAAATAAAAAAGAAATCAAAATATGCATAGAAAGGAATGAAAATGAAAACACAACAACCCAAAACCTATGAGACACTGTAAAAGCAATGCTAAGGGGAAGCTTCATAACAATACAGGCTTACCTCAAGAAACAAGAAAAAAGTCAAATAAATAACATAACTCTACACCTAAAGCAACTAGAAAAGGAAGAAATGAAGAACCCCAGGGTTAGTAGAAGGAAAGAAGTCTTAAAAATTAGGGCAGGGATAAGTGCAAAAGAAACAAAAGAGACCATAGCCAAAATCAACAAAGCCAAAAGCTGGTGCTTTGAGAGGATAAATAAAATTAACAAATCATTAGCCAGACTCATCAAGAAACAAAGGGGAAAGAATCAAATCAACAAAATTAGAAACGAAAATGGAGAAATCACAACAGACAATGCAGAAATACAAAGGATCATAAGAGACTACCTTCAGCAACTATATGCCAATAAAATGGACAACTTGGAAGAAATGGACAATTCTTAGAAAAGTACAAATTTCCAAACTGAACCAGGAAGAAATACAAAATCTTAACAGACACACAACAAGCATGGAAATTGAAACTGTAATCACACAGAAATCCCTTGCATTCCTATACACTAACAATGAGAAAATAGAACGAGAAATTAAGGAAACAATTTCATTCACCATTGCAATGAAAAGAATAAAATACTTAGGAATCTATCTACCTAAAGAAAC
>NW_011492954.1:4594-5238 GCF_000754665.1 Bison bison bison | reverse complement strand
TAACAGCTGATCTTTGAATAGAAACTCTTCAGGTCAGAAGGGAATGGCAGGACATACTTAAAGTGATGAAAGAGAAAAACCTAAAACCCAGATTACTGTACCCAGCAAAGATCTCATTAAAATATGAATGAGAAATCAAAAGCTTTACAGACAAGCAAAAGCTGAGAGAATTCAGCACCACCAAACCAGCTCTCCAACAAATGCTAAAGGATCTTCTCTAGACAGGAAACACAGACAGGGTGTATAAACTCCAACACAAAACAACAAAGTAAATGGCAATGGGATCATACTTATCAATAATGACCTTAAATGTAAATGAGTTGAATGCCCCAACAAAAAGACAAAGACTGGATGAATGGATAAAAAAACAAGACCCTTATATATGCTGTCTACAAGAGACTCACCTCAAAAAAAGGACCCATACAGACTGAAAGTGAAGGGCTGGGAAAAGATATTCCACAAAAATAGAGACCAAAAGAAAGCAAGAGTAGCAATACTCATATCAGATAAAATAGACTTTAAAAGAAAGGCTGTAAAAAGAGGTAAAGAAGGACACTACGTAATGATCAAAGGATCAATTCAAGAAGATATAACAATTATAAATATATGTGCACCCAACATAGGAGCACTGCAATATGTAAGGC
>NW_011492954.1:0-575 GCF_000754665.1 Bison bison bison | reverse complement strand
ATTTGGAGATGTCTTTATTTTACCTTTACTACTTAAGGACAATCTACCTAGAAATAAAATTCTGAGTCATTTTCTTCTGTACATTAAAAATATTATTCCATTTTCTTTGGTATTTTCATTTGCTTGTTTCCATAAGTCATCCGAAGTTAAAATTGCTATAAAACTTTACTTTCTGTCTTCTCTTTAGGTGAATTTTACACTTTCTTTTTGCCCTTGAATTTCTTCAAATTCAGTGTATTGTGTTTATATACAGATTTATTTTTATTTATCCAATTTGAGTAATTTTTCATTAATTTTGGGACTCATATCTTTCATTAATTATGGGGATTATCAGCTATCTTACATTTGAATATTCACTTGTTTTTCTTCTTTCTGCTCTCTAGGTCTTCTCAATCCACAGTCATTGTCTCTTTACCATTTTTTTCATATTTTCTATCACTTTATCTGTGTTACCTTACTAAAACTTCAGATCTATGATGCAGTTCACTAATTCTCCCTGCATCTGTGTTCAATCTTATTTTTATCCAATCATTGAGTTGTTTTTTTTGTTTTTTTTTTTTTTTACTTTGAGTATA
>NW_011492953.1:9391-10089 GCF_000754665.1 Bison bison bison | reverse complement strand
TATCCCCCAATTTAAAAAAGAAGATTAATTCTTCAAAATAAATAAATATCAGCCATAGCCAAGGGGGCAGGAACATGTGAGAGTAGGGCAGCACACTCCTTCTTAGATGTGAATGAATTGAGTTCACTAAGATGATGATGGTAAAGAAAATGGTTGGCACTTTCATGTAGAAGTGTGATGACTCTAAAATTACATAAATAATCTGTCACCTCATTAGCGTCTCATTTAAAAACAGAATTACTCTTCCCCAAAAGCTTAAATGAGGTTGTGTGCTTGTAACAGAGAGAGCTGCTTCTGCATCACAGAGAGAGGACAGGCACAGCTCCTCACTTATAACTAGTAGTAAGAGGAAAATCTGAACATGATCAGTGCCTTTCTATTTCTCAGGCTTTCATGATTCATGGTTCTAAAAAAAGAGAGAGCAAAAGCCTTTAAATCCATTTACCTGACCTGTCCCCGTTTACCACTGAGAAACCAATAAAGTTATGAAAGATGATGCTTTCAGATATTTGTAGAAATTAACTTAATTGAAAACTTATGCTTTTTCAACTCAATGAGTTAAATGAACACAACATTTTTTTAATGTGACACTTTTAAGCCTTAAATGAAGATTTTCTATAAGTTAGTGAATTTGTCAAAGGACAGATCTGTTTGAAAATGGGTCAGTGTCTCCAGCTAAGCTTTGGTAAGTATGTATT
>NW_011492953.1:8903-9291 GCF_000754665.1 Bison bison bison | reverse complement strand
CTTTGGTGTACCAAGTTCAAAATATTCCTTCTCATGGATTAAAAAATAGGTGGCAAGGAGCAGAGGTATGCTGAAAGTATATTTATTTTAGAAAAGGAGATTTAGTGTACAAATGCAGAACATTCCCATAAAATCCCATTGGAAAAAGTACTGGACCGTACAGGAACTAGAAAGTCAAGGGCAACTGCTCTGTCCCCCTGTGCTTCCCCCACCAGGTCCAAGTGGTCAGTTATCTCCGTTTCTCTATATCTGCCTTATTTCTCTGCTAACCAACTTGTGCATGGTCATGACTTAACAGTCTAAACGACTCATCTTTGTAGCCCCAAGTCCACAGCTCTTACAGAATCTGATATCCATCTGAATATCAGCTATAGAGGGGTGGGATGGG
>NW_011492953.1:4833-5967 GCF_000754665.1 Bison bison bison | reverse complement strand
AGCCTGGCTGGCTGCAGTCTATGGGGTCGCAAAAGAGACACAACTGAGCACAACGATACATCAGTCATTACAAAACCAGTAAATAGGCTCAATTAGGCACTTGATCCAAAAAACAAAGTGGTTCTTCTTCATAAGATTCTGTGTTTGGTTATGATTATTCTCATCCAGAGGTAGCAGTGCCCCCAGTGGGCATATGGAAATGTGTTGGGAGCATCTGAGTTGTCACAGTGATTCAGGAGACCTACTCACATCCACTGGATAGGACCAGAGATGCGAAAAATTATCTTACAAGTGTGTAAGATAATCCTACATGTGTATAGGACTTTCTTGTCTAAACTGTAAATAACATCCATCTCCAACAAGACACATTAAACTAACAAGAGAAACCAGGATTGAGAAGAGTTTAGGAACAAGTCCTAAGAGGCAGAGTTGAAAATACTGAACATGTCTAGCCTGGAGAGAAAAATGGGGGCTCAAAAAGAATAACTCTTTTCAAATATATGAAGTGCTCTGTTAATTACTTCAGGTTTCACAGTTAACTAGTAGAGAGGTAGGCCAGGAATTCAATCTCTGGAGGCAGATTATTTGGGTAAGAGGCAAGCTGGTCTTTGGAACCTGCCAGACATGGTTGGTAGGCTTTACTATCTGCTTCAGTTGTGTGCAAATATAGGAGGACTGTGGCTTCCCAGGGGGTGCTAGTGGTAAAGAACCTGACTGCCAATGCAGGAGATGTAACAAATGTAAGAGATGCAGGTTCAATCCCTGGGTCAAGAAGATCCCCTAGAGGAGGACATAGCAACGCACCTCAGTATGCTTATCTGGAGAACCCCATAGACAGAGGAGCCTGGTGGGCTACAGTCCATGGGGTCACAAAGAGTTGGACATGACTGAAGCGACTTTACATGCTTGCATAGCAGGGCTATCAGAAAGAGTAAATAAGATATGAAAATGAAGGCCTTCCTTTGTGTCCGTCATGTTAAGATAGCTCAGTAATACTAGTATTCTGAGTCAAGGCTATGGCTTTTTCCAGTGGTCATGTATGGATGTGAGAGTTGGACTGTGAAGAAAGCTGAGCACCAAAAAATTGATGCTTTTGAACTGTGGTGTTGGAGAAGACTCTTGAGAGTCCCTTGG
>NW_011492953.1:3546-4733 GCF_000754665.1 Bison bison bison | reverse complement strand
CCATATATCAACATGCATACAATATTGTAAAGTTAAAAATAAAATAAAATTAAATTTAAAAAAAGCTCAACATTCAGAAAACTAAAAAAAATAAATAAAATTTAAAAATAAATAAAAATAAATACAGATTTGACAAAAGAAAAAAAAGTAAATTCTAAAAGGTAGAAATTTCAGCCTCTGTAGACACTGGGAAGAGGACAGAAGTGATCCATGGCCTGATGACCAAAGAGAGTAATGGTCTATGGTCTCTCCTTCCTGTACTTCGTTTTTCTTTCCTGCTTGCCTTCCTCGTAAAATCAGTCTGTCCCTAAACAGGTAATCAGTGTCTTCATCCTCTGTCCCCTTCTTTCATCAAATTCTGCTCCCCTAAAGCTGCAATATCATTAATATCCTTCCAGTAGCCCATTATAAAAGGATAGGACACCACGCTCTTTTCCCACTAGTGGGTACATTTCAAGGCTTCTCTCACTGTCAAATGATAGGCTCAGTCATTATCTGTTGAAAAGATTTCTGGTTTTAGTGAGCAATTTGGGGTGGGGGGAATTACAACCCTTCTCCCGTGCCCTAAACTCACAGAATCTGTCCAAAATTAGGACAGATTCCAAGCACAGGCCTGGCATCTTGATACTACTCACGAATTTTAGAAGCAATAATATCACTAAACCCAAAATCACCTATCAAATTTCTTATTTCCATGTAATTTAGAATTGCTAATAGAACTGGTCTGTAAAATAATGACCCTTATAGATGATAGTTATAAGCAACGTTCTTTGAAGTGGTAGATCAAAGGAAATCTGTTGTCAGAGTGATACGTGACCGTTTCAAGGCATTTTCAGAAAGGAATTTCATAATGCCTTGAAATTGTATACCATGATACAGGCAAAATAAAGACATGCAAAATGTCTAGGTTACAATACAATGAGGTGCAACCATAACTGACGCTGCCTGGAAGCTCAACGTTGAACTGGGAAGAGGGCTACTGCACCACACAGGGCTCCTGCCCTTCACCTAATCCTATGCAACAGGATAATAACTTAAATGGAGAGAGAGGAAGCCGGTTGGTCAAAATTCCAAATGACAAATGGCTTGAAAGAAGAGCAAATACACTGGTTGACAGAATCAAACATAAGGAGTCAAAACAGAATAGGAATAAAGTACCACATTCATGTCCCAAAAATTAAATGTAT
>NW_011492953.1:0-732 GCF_000754665.1 Bison bison bison | reverse complement strand
GGTTCCTCTTCTCCTGATTTATGTCTGGCTCAGAAACCCTGACAAAAAGCCTTGTCCATAGGGTTATATTCATTTATGTAATCAGCTCAAATCCTCTCTTCACCCCTATTCCCACTCACGATCCCTTAACTCTCTGAATTATTGCCAAAGATATCTGGAGAATAGTGAGGGGAGGGAAAAAATTACACATGTGTTTTTGTGTGCATCCAAGAAATAAAGTCATAAATAGCAGTCCAGGTAAAGTCCAAAAACAAAATGATGGATCAGGCAAAGGCAGCCAAGCCATCATTAAGTTGATCACATTAAGAACTGGGATTAATTTTGTTCAACAATCATCATGTAAAGGCATATTCATCAAACACTGACTAAATGTAATAAAGCAAGGCACAAATAGAATGGGCAACATTTCTCCCCAGTTTCTTAGTGTTATATTTATAATCTATCCATCTCTATAGAAAAAACTAACGCTGAGGGAGGCCACAAGCCACATTTCCATATTCATAGCAAACCCAGAGATAAAGAAAAGTCAAGTCAAGGACGTGGATCCTGGCACTGAAATTACATCCATCTCTCAGGAAGATGACACATAAGCCAGTCAAACAGACAGAGTTGGTCAAAATGTGTCTCAACAAGGTTGATAGAGGATTGACATCTGAGCACGGCTCTCAAAGACAGAAGTAATTTCCCAGGAAGACAGAAAATGACTTAGGGGTTTAGGGTGATAGCAACCTC
>NW_011492952.1:14732-15074 GCF_000754665.1 Bison bison bison | reverse complement strand
TGAAAGTGCTGCACTCAATATGCCAGCAAATTTGGAAAACTCAGCAGTGGCCAAAGGACTGGAAAAGCTCAGTTTTCATTCCAATCCCAAAGAAAGGCAAAGCCAAAGAATGTTCAAACTACCACAAAATTGCACTCATCTCACACTCTAGCAAAGCTAGCTCATTATACAGAGTGAAGTAAGCCAGAAAGAAAAACACCAATACAGTATACTAATGCATATATATGGAATTTAGAAAGATGGTAACAATAACCCTGTGTACGAGACAGCAAAAGAGACGCTGATGTATAGATCAGTCTTATGGACTCTGTGGGAGAGGGAGAGGGTGGGGAGATTTGGGAG